>NC_079456.1:4182100-4332100 GCF_903798145.1 Danio aesculapii | reverse complement strand
CATTGCACATGATGTAAAAATAACAATTTATTTTTTACAAATTAAATTAAATGTTATTAATTTGTTTATTGTTATTTTTGAAAATAATGTTTCATATTAAATTGTGAAAAATGAAACGAAACAAAGCAAAAAAATAAAGCAAACAAACAAAAAATGTACAAAAAATATATAAAAATAAAATAAAAAAGCTAACAAACATAAAATTACATTATAAAACAAAACAAAATAAAGCAAACAAATAAAGCAAAGCAAAACAAAACAGTTTTTCTAAATGAAATAAATTAATTAATTTGTTTATATATTTTTTTAAATGTTTCATAGTAAATTGTAAACAATAAAACAACACAAAAAATTACAAAAAACTAAATATAAAATATAAAAAGCAAAAAACTATATAAAATAACAAGCAAACAAACAAAATTCAATTAAAAGCAAAACATAAAACAAAACAAACAGTCAAATCTAAAAAAACAAAACAAAGCAAAGCAAAAATTAAATAAGAAACATAATAAAATAGCAAACAAAAACATAAAATTCAATTAAAAACCAAACAAAGCAAGCAAAATAAAGCAAAACAAAAAATAAAAGATAAAAAGCAACGCAAAAAAGAAAAAATGAAACAAAACAAAAATTTCTTTATTAATTAAATAAAATATAGTTTATTTGTTTATTATTTTTTTTTATAATTCATATTAAATTGTGAACAATAAAACAAAACAAAGCAAAAAATAAAGCAAACAAACAAACAAATTACAAAAATAAATTATAATTAAAAGCAAAGCAAAAAATATAAAAAGCAAACAAAACAAAATTTTATTTAAAAACAAAAAAAAATAAAGCAAAACAAAGCAGAAACATTTCAAATAAATTAAATAAAATATAAGTAATTAGTTTATTATTGTTTTTTAAAAAATGTTTCGTATTAAACTGTGAAATATAAACATTTACAAAAATAAAGCATAAAATATAAAAAGCAAAGCAAAAAATAAATAAATGAACAAATAAGACAGAAAATAATAAAAGCAAAAAACAAAAAGCAAATAAACAAAACAAAAATAAAATAAAATGGCAAACAAAAAGTTAAATTAAAAACAAAACAAAGCAAAAAATAAATAAATGAACAAATAAGACATAAAATAATAAAAAGCAAAAAAAAAAAATAATAAAATAGCAAAAAAAAGTTAAGTTAAAAACAAAACAAAGCAAAAATAAAGCAAAAAAAAATTTTTGCAAAACAAACAGAAATGTACCAAAAATTAAAATAAATCTAAAAAAAAAAAATTCAAAAGCAAACAAACATAAAATTCAATTATAAAACAAAACAAAATAAAGCAAAGAAATAAATCAAAGCAGAACAAAAACAATGAAAAAATAAATGAAATAGAATATAATTAATTCGTTTACAATTTTTAAAAATGTTTCACATTAAACTGTAAAAATAAAACAAGACAAAAAGCAAAAACTAAAACAAAATAAAATAGCAAACAAAAAGTTAAATTAAAAACAAAACAAAGCAAAAAATAAAGCAAAGCAAAACAAAACAAACTATCAAATAAATAACTATACAAAACAAAAGCAAAGCATAAAATAAAATAGCAAACAAAAACATCAAATTAAATAAAAAATAAAAAACAAAACAAAACAAAATAAAATAAAATAAAATAAAATAAAATAAAATAAAGGCAAACAAAACATAAAATTAAATTCAAAACCAAGCAAAAAAATAAAGCAAAACAAATTAAAAAAAAATAAAATATGAAGAAACAAAACAATACAAAGCAAGGCAATAAAATAAAACCTAGGAAAACAAACTTATTATACTATATTTTAATCCACATTGTTAAATAAATAAATTCTGAATTTGTTTTTAATATGTTACAGAAAACATATAAAATACACATAAATTATAAATAATACTTTTATGACATTTAGTTTCAGCCACCTTGGCGAACAACACTTAATATCTAGTTTCTCTTTGATAAAAGTGACTGAAAATCACTTCAAACGTGATGCTATCATGTCAATATGGAGCAAAATCTCTGAGGAATATTTCCAGTATCTTGTTGAATCTACGCCACGAAGGATTAAGGCAGTTCTGAAGGCAAAAGCGGTCCAACCCGGTACTAGTAAGGTGTACCTAATAAAGTGGCCGGTGAGTTTCACAACACTGAACTTGTATAAACTCCGAGTTGTTTTAAGACTCCCAGATGGAGGGTGTCATCTGGGTTTCATTTGACATAGACGGCGGTTAAATTTATCCCAGAACTCTATTACGGCTTAGACGTACACATTAGCAATTATGTCGAAATGTGTCGCGCATTGCGGCGCCACTAAAACGTTCAGCTTAATTGAGTTTGATCCACATGTGCTCGGCTAAAAAACAGCATAACAACAAGATCAGGGAGTCTTGTGACTCAAACACAAGGGCTTTGATAACCCAAGACGGTGGCATGCTTGTAATTTGCGCGAGCTAATATTGTTAACGTCGAAGTGTCTAGTGAACAGCATCTCTGTTAGCCGCGAGGACGCCGCAAGAAGCTTTTCAGATGGTTAAATAAGGAAGCATCCAAAAGTGTGCTTCATGTTGTTCGGCCGCTTTCATGTGGATGGGTTTAGTTTTTCTTCCCATGAAGCCGTCTGAGATTGTGTTTTGATGTCCATGTTGTGAAGCTCTTTGCGGAGAAACTTCATGCTGGAAAAAAATCTAGCACCGTTGGGAAGCAGCATGGCGACTTCCTATACGTCTCTGTGGGCGAAGTGAAAATTTGGGGATGGTTGCGCGCAGCTGGAAATATAAAGTCAAACCTGTCAGAGAAGCCAGCGAGTTTCTCTGTGACAGAAAGAATTGTATTTAGGGGGCTTGCAATGTTGGGTTATTTCACAAAGGTCATTCATTCATTCACCTTCGGCTTAGTCCCTTATTTATCACACAGCAGAATGAACTGCCGATTATTCCAGCATATGTTTTACACAGCGGATGGCCTTCCGGGTGCAACCCAGTACTGGGAAACACCTATACACCCTCATTCTCACACACACTCATACACTATATCCAATTTAGTTGATCAATTCCCCTATAGCGCATGTGTTTGGATTGTGGGGGAAACCGGAGCACCCGGAGGAAACATGCAGACTTCACACAGAAACGCCAACTGACCCAGCCGGGACTCGAACCAGCGACCTTCTTTTTCTGTAAGGCGGTGTTGCACTTCACAAAGGTTATCAATTACTAAAATCGTTTTTTAGTTATTAAGCTAGTAAATATCTTATTATAGATATTAGACACACACAAACACACACGCTTGTATTTCATGCTTGTATTTTATTTATAAGTTGGCTTTTACCTGGTTTATTGTTATTTTATTATTTTATTTTAATGTTTTTCTTTGTTTTGTTATTATATTTTATAGTTCTGTTTTGTTTTGCTTTGCTTTATTTTGTTTTATTTTTTGTAGTTTGGTTTGTTTTCAATTTTATTTAGTTTTATTTATTTAATTTAATTGTATTTATTTTTTTGCTTTGATTCTTTTTGAAATATTTTATTTTATGTTTTGTAATGTTTTCTTATTTTATGTAATATTTTATATTATTTTTCATTCGCAATTGAATTTTATTTAAATGTTTTTCTTTTAATTAATTTTATTTTATTTTTCGCCTTGCTTTTCGTTTATTACTTTTATTTTGTTTTGTTTTGCTTTATTTTTTATTAAATTGTTTTTGTTTTATATTTATATTTTATTTTATATTTGTTTGCTATTTTATTATTTATTTATTTGCTTTTTGTTTTATTTTTATATTTTATTTTGTTTTGTTGACAATTTTATTTTATTTAATTTAATTTTTATTTAATTATATTTATTATTTGCTTTGATTTGCTTAATTTTTGTATTTTATTTTATTGTATTTTTGCTTTGTTTCATTTTTTTATATTTTATATTATGTTTAGTTTGCAATTTAATTTTAATTGTATTTCTTTTAATGAATTTAATTTAATTTATTTTTGCTGTTTTGTTTTGTTTTTGTTGCTATTTTATTAAATTTCTTAAATTTATTTTTTTGTTTTTGTTTTATTTTTTATATTGTATTTCGTTTTGTTGAATTTTAATTTGTTCAATTAAATTTTTTTGTTTAAATTTTTTTATTTAATTAAAGTCGATTTTATTTTATTTTGTTTTTTATATTTCATGTATTATTGTTTTGTTTAATTTTTTAATTTTTCGCTTTTTGTGTTTATATATTTTGTTTTGTTTTGATTCCCATTATTTTTGTATTTTAATTTATTTTTTGCTTTTTGTCTCATTTTTTATATTTTATATTATTTTATTTTATATTTGTTTTGTTTTTCATATATATATATATATATTAGTTTTGTTTTATTTTTTATATTTTATTATATGTTTTGTTTGCTATTTTATTTTATCGTGCTTAAAATTAAATAATCTGGCCCAGTGCTACTTTTAAAATTTAGAATAAGAATAATAATTCCTTACATTTATATATCATCTTTCTGGACACTCACAGCGTGTGCCACTGGGCTCTGTCCTTGCTCAGTTGTTGTTGTTTTTTTAGCTTGAATTGAAATAATGTGACCCAGCGCTACTTTAAATGTTCTATTTAACTGTGTTCTGTAGTCAAATACTAGTGTATGTGTTCACTAAAAACATCCAGCTTAACCATAATAATTGTGCATCTAGAGGAGCTGTTCAAGGAGGGCTATTGATTTTTCCCTCCACTCTCTACAGCTTGTTTTTCTTTATTTTGCCGTTGGATCCAGCTCGGTGCAGGCAGCTCTTGCACAACCCGTTGTGAGGTTTCCTCCTGCTTCTTGGACGCAGTTCAAGCTGGAAAAAATAGTAACACGAGTGAAATTCGATTACGGCGACAGAAAAGATGCTCATTTAAAAGGCATGAAAGTGGCTCTCATCAATGGATTGTTTTGTCCTAGAAGGGGTGATGTGATGCTTTTTAAAGATATGATCCTTTGGTGTTGAAAAGGACGCTACTGGGATGAACACGCGCTTGTAATTCATGCTTGTATTTTATTTATAATACTTATAATATAATATAATATAATATAATATAATATAATACTTTGTTTTTTTGTTTTTTACCAGTTTTTATTTTATTTTATTTTAGGTATTTGCTTTGCTTTTTGTTTTGTTTTATGTTTTTATATTAAATTTTTTGTCTTGTTTTGCTTTTAACTTTTTTTGTTTGTTTTGTTTGCTATTTTATTTAACTTTTTATTTTTATATTATTTTTTTGCTTTACTTTTAAAAAAATATTTTATTTCGTTTTGTTTGCAATTTTATTTTGTTTAATTTTATTCAATCGTATTTATTTTTTGCTTTGCTTTTGCTTTTGTTTTATTTTTATATTTTATTATGTTTTGTTTTGCTTTGATTTGCTTTTTTTGTATCTTATTTTTTGCTTTGTTTTGTTTTATTTTTCATTTATATTATGTTTTGTTCGCAATTAAAATTTTATTTATGTCTATTTCTTTTAACTAATACAATTTTATTAAATATTTTTTCTTTGCTTTGTTTTTGTATTTTCATATTTAATTTTTTGTTTTGCTTTGCTTTATTTTTTTATTTATTTTTGCTTTTGATTTGTTTCTTTTTTTGTATTATGTTTTGTTAGAAATTGTATTTAATTTTAATTTTTATTTATATTTTGTTTTGCTTTGCTTTTGTTTTTTATATTTTGATGTTTTGTTTTGCTTTAATTAGATTTATTTTACTATTTTATTTTTTGCTTTCTTTTATTTTACTTTTATATTATGTTTTGTTTGCAACTTAATTGTAATAAATTTTATGTATTGTATTCAATTTTAATAATTTTTTTGCTTTGTTTTTTTATATACGTTATTTTATTTTTTATTTTGCTTCGTTTTGCCTTCTTTTTGTGTTTTATTTTATTTTTTACTTTGTTTTTTTATATTTATATAATGTTTTGTTTGCAATTTAATTCGAATTGTATTTCTTTTAATTAATTTTGTTTTTTATGTATTGCTTAGCTTTGTTTTTAATAATTCATTTTGCTTTATTATTTTGTTTTGCTTTGTTTTGTTATTTTTTAATATTTTATATTATTAGTTTGCAATATAATTTATTTAGTTTATTTATTTATTACTTTGTTTTGTTTTTATATTTTTTGTGTGCAATTTGATTTAATTTATATAATTATATTTAGCTTTGCTTTTTGTTTTTATATTTTATTTTATGTTTTGTTTTGCTATTTTATTTAATAGCTTTGTTTTGTTTTGTTTTAATATATCTTTAGTTTAGTTTTGCTTGATTTTTATTTGCTTTATTTTTATTTATTTGCTTTGTTTTATTTTATTTTATGTTTTGTTTTGCTATTTTATTTCATTGCTTTGCTTTGTTTTGTTTTGTTTTAATATGTTTTTTGTTTAGTTTTGCTTTATTTTTATTTGCTTTAGTTTTATTTATTTGCTTTGTTTTGGTTTATTTTTTATATTTTGTTTTCTTTGCAATTTTATTTTGTTTAATTTTAGTTATTTTATTTAAGTGTATTTATTTTTTTAGCTTTTTGGTTTTGTTTTGTTTTAATTTTGTATTTTCTTTTCTTTTTTGATTACTTTTTTCTTTTTTATTTATTTTTTATGTTTTATATTCTGTTTTGTTTGCAATAAAATTTTAATACATTTGATTTATTGTATTTAATTTTATTTATTTTTCGTCTTTGGTTTGGTCTGCTTTATTATTATTTTTTTTTTTGCTTTGCTTTATTTGTTTGTTTGTTTTGTTTTATTTTTTATTTCATTTTAGTTTTGCTTTGCTTTATTTTTTGTTTGTCTTGTTTTATTTTTTTTTTTCATTTTATGTTTGTTTGCAATTAAATTTTATTTAAGTTTATTTATTTCATGCTTTGCTTATTTAAAAAAAGGTTTTCTTGCCTTCTGTATTAGATATTATTAGTTATTTAATGTTTTGTTTGCTAATTTATTTGATTTAAATTTGTTATTTTATTGTACGTAGCCTATTTCAAAGCATTTACCTCATTCTACCTTTTCCACATCTACTCGTTTCTGCCATCTAAATTGCACGTCATGAGCTTCATTCAGCTTCCTAAATGATAAATATCAAAGGCGGCTGACATTTGCCCTCTTAAATTCAGTTAGCAGCGAGCAACAATACAGATAAGCCTGTCTGCTGAATATTAATCTCTTTTCAGTGAATGTGATCAGAATCCTTTGCTTTAAAAGTCCTCCGATTGTATAGACGTGTTGCAAGTTAAAAAGCGTATCACAAAATTCGACTGATTTTCAGAGCCTACAAAGCAAATGGGATATTCCAAAATGGGTTAAATCTGATGGTCATAAAAATGGTACAAAGCGTTGTGATGTGAGCTCTTGTTGGTCCATGGTGATTGTTTGGAAACTGTATAGGTTCAATTCTGGCCTGCTGCTTGTTCGCCGTTGCACTTTCCTCTACTGTCCTTTCACTTGCAGCAAAAGTTCAGACATCCTTTGTCTTCTCAACAGACAAGTCAAGGTACACGGAAGTCAAGTGTGTCATGGAAATAGCTAAAGTGCCTCATGCATATTTCATCTAGACGAGTGTCTGAGATGGAGTTTGTGCGTATGCGTAAGTGTGTGTGTGTGGGTTTTGTCCGGCTCCAGTATGGATTTCTGTCATAGTCTCCTCTTTGGATAGGGTTTCTGTCAGGGTGAAGATTTACTGTAGCTAGAGCTGACATAAGGGGCTTTAACGCTTACTGAGGCATCCATGCAGATACAGGAGTATTACAATTTACCTCCAAATCTAATTTGCGCAGGTGTCCCGCTGGGTTCTGTCCTTGGTCCGTTGCTTTTGGTTTTGATTTTGATGTGAAATAATGTGGCCCAGCGATACCGGGAATGTACTAGAATTTTTTTTTTATCTGTGTTCTGTAGTCAAACACTCCACAGTAGACATGGACTGGTTTAACCCATTCATTCAAGAGTTTTAACACTCCAGGTGAGTTTTTTTTTTTTGTGAGCGTTACTTAGCGTCAATTGCGTCCAGAGCGTCCATTGTGTTCTAAAGTTCCCATCAAGTTTATCACCTGACCCACCGGCCCCAATGATCTATGTATATATCGTATTTAGTTTCTTTTTGCCCTTTTCTCTAAATATTGACAAATATTCTAATTATATTGTGAAATTTCTGATATTCTGATTTTCAAATACGTGATGGAACATGTATTATGTCTATTAAACAGCTTAATAATGACTGTATTATTTGTTAGATGACTGGTAATGGGCGCCGCCGTTGTTGCTAGAAGAGATACAGCTGGAATCGGAAGTTAACTACAAGTATTTGTATTATTTATTAAATTACGCATTAATTGTATTTTATTAGCATCTAACTTAACTATAAACCCAACCCTCACGGTAATCTAAACATATTATTGTACGGTGTCACAAAAATGATGCTACGTTGACGTGAGTATCCTCAGCTGTATCCCATCTAGACTTCATCCTCTCCTGCAGCACGGTGAAGTGTAGATGGGATACAGCTGAGGCTACTTCTGTTTGTTTTCAACCCCTTCCACCTTATTTTGAGATATTCTACCATTTTAACACCATTTTCCACAACCTCTTATAAATTCTTCATGGTTAACGTCAAGTCAGCTCTATATGGGATAGTTCACCCAAAACTTTAAATGTACTCACTATTTGCTCAAGTAATTCCAAACCTTTAAGGTTTATTATTGTGTTAAACACAGCCTGATCTCACGAGAAAACGTAAGTATTTTACGTTTTGACAGTTTAGTGGCTAATTCATACGAATTCGTACGAGTTTAGTCGTACGAAATTGTACGATTTTAAAAAGGAGGCGTGGCACCTAACCCCATCCCTAAACCCAACCGTCATTGGCAGATGAGCAAATCGTACTAAATTGTACGAATTAGATCGTACGAATTCTTACGAATTAGCCACTAAATCAAAAAGTTACGAATTGCCGTAAGATTGTGTTGTTAAACACAAAAGAAGATCTATTGAAGAAAGCTGAAACCATTGGTTTTGACCATTACTACCATCTACTACTATTAATACTACTATCTACTATTATTAATTCAATGCATTTCACATTTCATACAGAGTACTTTGGAAAGTCAGCCTATTGTTGGTCTTGTTAAAATTCTTTTCGACATGTCAGCTTGTTTTCCAGCCAACCTCGCATGTATCTGTCCTAAAACATTTAAAAATAAGGTTATTTTGAGATATTCTACCATTTTAACCTCATTTTCCGCAATCTCATAAATTTCTTATGGTTTAAGTCAAGCCTGCTCTACATTTTTCCTTAAATATCCAGTTTAAAGTGATAGTTCACCCAAAAATGACCATTTACTCACTATTTACTCAAGTACATCCAAACCTTTGAGGTTAATATTTTGTTAAACGCAAAAGAAGATCTACTGAAGAAAGCTGAAACCCTTGACTTCCATATTAGAAATAACAAATCCCAAAGAAGTCAATAGCAACAGATTTCCAGCATTCTTCCAAATATCTTCAACAAAGGAAAGAAACTAGAACAAGTGATGGAAAGTGAATGATTTTTGATGTAAGAGGAGTTTCGTCTGAACTCTTCCATTAATTCAATACATTTAACATGTCATAAAGACAGTCATTTGGAAAGTTAGCCCATTGTTGGTCTTGTTGAAATACTTTTAAATATACCAGCTTGTTTTCCAGCCAGTCTCGCATGTATCTGTCTTAAACCATAACCCTTTTTCGGCTTCTTGGACCTAACAGGCCAATTCCAGTCTCATTTTTGTTGAGCCTAAACCCCCAGGATCCATTTACCTCCAATTCGAATTTGCGTAGGTGTCCCACTGGGTTCGGTCTTTGGTCCATTGTATTTGTTTTATTTACTTGAACTGAAATAATGTGGCTACAGAGTAGTATACTTTACTATACTTAGTATACTAACAAACGTATCTCCTCCTAGGCCGTTCATGCTACAAGGCCCACATTTGGTCAAAATGTGCCTTGTGCATTCAAGATTTAGGCTATATCTCCTCATGCCAATCAGACTTATCGTTTTTGAATAAAAAAATAATAATTAACAAAATTATACAAAAATTAATTTGTTGTGTTCTGCATTAGATTTTGTTGCTATATCTTTTCAGGTTTATCAGACTTATAGTTTTCCAAAAAAAAATTTTTTTAAGGATTATTTTTCTCAAAATATGGCAACCCATAAACTCCATGACTCAAACTCCATATTTTTAACTGATATGGCAAGCCATTTTTACAAAAAGTCAGTTTTTTTACTGATATGCCAAACCATTTTTGCATGCATCACTTTCACACGTAAGCATTACTTTAATCAATAATAAATATGGGAAGCCATTTTAAATAAAAACCAAGTCCAGTTTTTGACTGTCATAGAGACATCCAGGTTGATTTATGTCACTCATATTGGCTAGAAGCTTTAATGTATCCTCACTAAGCTCTCAATTGTATACCAACAAGCAGCAAAATAATAGCAACGAAACAGGCTAACCTAGCAACCATTTAAAAACATTAATATCTCTACATCAGAACATCGAAGGAACCTGAACATTGGCTTATTTGTCTCATGCTAGCAAAATTGCACTTCCTGTGTCCTATGCATGGTTACAATGATTAGCCAAATGCTAATAACAATTGGCTACATGCTAATAATGATTATCTAAGTGCAATAACATATGCTAGAAATGCCTACTAAGTATTAGAACTGCTGTGCTTAATGCCAACTGCCATTCTCAGTCCTAGCACAGTCACGTTGGCTTTCTCAAGCCAACATCAAAGTTCGTCAACGTCCTTATTGTTAAAGTCAAGTCTGTCCTACATTTTCTTCCTTAAATATCCAGTTTAAAGCATTAGTTCAGCCCAAAATTAAAATTTTGTAACTATTTACTTGATTCTGCAATCACAAAAGAAGATATTTCGAAGAAAGCTGAATCCATTGACTTCCGTAGTAGGAAAAATAATAAATTTCGCTGTTCATACAGACAGTCATTTGGAAAGTTACCCAACAGCCTATTGTTGGTCTTGTTAAAAGCCTTCTAGACGTGCCAGCTTGTTTTCCAGCCAGCCTCGCATGTATCTGTCCTAAAACATAACCCTTCTTCAGCTTCTTGGACCCAACAGGCCAATTCCAGTCTCATGTTTGTTGAGCCTCAGCCCAGGATCCATTGTTTACACCATGTTCAATTGTACCGTCGAGTCATTAATCAGTTTGGGGCCCGGCTGCCTCTCAGTTATTTTTATCTCGCAGCAGGCTCTTTCAGGGCAACCCTGCTTTTTTATTCTAGACGACCCTCCAGCGCTACTGCCAACTTTACCGCCAGCCCCGTCTATAAATACGTTCACCTCTTCTTGGAGGCTTTGAAGTGCTGTTCATGCTTCGTATGCGGCCCTTCAACTATAGAGCAGACAGGAAGTGATATTCTTTCCAGAGGGTCAAAGGGAATGGCGGGATTACTCCCATGATGGACAGTTAAAAGCGACGAGGGTAGGGTCATAAGCAGCCCTTCGGCATGGACTTTTTTTTTTTTTTTTGTAGTTGCCATGGAGAGCGCCAACTCACCTGACCTTTGACCCCAACACTTGACTGGAACCAGACTGCAAGTCTGAACATGTGGGAAGGGATTGGAGTGTGCTACAAAATAAAATCGTCTAGAGTTTAGGCTAACAAACATCATTTCAAAGCAGGCGTCAAGGTTTTAATAGTTTTGGAATATTCATTAGTTTTAGTTTTTATTTCGATTCGATTTTTTTGTTTTCAAAATTAGTTTTAATTAGTTTTATGGCTCGTTTCCACTGACTGGTACGGTACGGTTCGGTTTGGTACGGGTCACCTTTATCAGGCTTGCGTTTCCACTAACAAGGGTACCCTTTTGGTGGGCGTGGTGTATGACAGAAAGTTTCAGTCGACGTCATTCTCGCTCGAGGAAATGTCTACAATAAAGCTGTACAGGTCACTTACATATCATATGAGAAGCACTATTCACAACACAGATGCTTTACACACATAAATACTTGTGTAGAAATGTTTATTACTAACTTTTCAATGAACATGAGTTGATTATAACTGCAGATCAATGACAGTGCGAAACAGACTACAGTAACATTTGTATTTATATTAAATAACTTAATAAATGAACATATATAAACGCATACAGCCCCTTACAGTCTCCGATATGTTACCAACTACAGAAGAACTACATATAGCAGACATTTCGCCCGTATTTAGGTTCAAAACAACACAAATTATAGCCTAGTCAGTGTAAACCTCTCATCTGTGTCTGTAATCTTCAGCAGCACATGTAGCCTCTGTTAGAGAGTAATTCCATCATTCTGAGCTCATATTGGTCCAAAAGGTGAAGATAATAAGTTAGTTATACATGGCATTTTGTTCATGTTTGCTGAATAATAATGTGCTCCTTTTTTCCGGCTTCTCCTTTGTTTCTTCGCGCTTCACTCTCGTGTTTGTCAGTGTCTGACAGGATCGGGTTTCAAAAGCACGTCAATAATCAAGTGCAGGTTATTATCATCAGCTCAAGAAGTTTGTTGTTTCAGATATAGACGTGCGGCGAGCGCAAGGAAGAAAGCGAAACCGCTCGCACTTCAGACTGCCTCGTAAAAAAACTACGCGGCACAGGGTAAATCTGCTCTGCTCCATGGCTTTGTGGCTGTTTATCAAGACGGCGACAAGGTTTGTTTGATCCCGGGTCGACCATGGCTCGTTATTATATGTATTTATAATTCCGCTGTAATCTTTCGGCTGTGTATTTCAAACATGGCGTTTTTTTTTGTTTTCATTCTGGCTTGTTGCGTAAGCGAATGACGTATCTCTGTAAACCAATAGCGTTCAGCTCCGCCTTTTGGTACCCTTTCTCGTGTTTGGTACCCTTTCGAAAGGGTGCCGAAAAAGTGGTATGGTACGGTACGGTTCGGTACGCTTTTTGACAGTGGAAACGGCTATAAAAGCGTACTAAACCAAACCGAACCGCACCGTACCACTCAGTGGAAACGGGCCTTTAGAGGCAGATTTACTAGTGTTATTAGTTTCTATATTTTGAAATTGCTTAGTTTTAGTTTAGTTTTTATTAGTTTCAGTGTTTTCTTTTTTTGTAAATTATTATATTTGTTAGGTAGAAGATTTAAAATCATCAGAATAAATATTGTATAATAAAAACTCAACCAAATATAGGCTAACGTAATTTTTTTTTTATGACACGAACACAAGAACATTTGTTTTTACTCTCTGATAGTCAAATTTCGGTTAAATATGAATTAAAAAAGTCAGGAAAATGTGCTTTATGTAAATCCGGACCACGAGTCCTCATATATGGACATCATTTTTCTCTAAAAGAAATCAAAATCATATCAAAACATGATTCTTAGATTTTGATTCTAATTAGGTTCCATTAAGCCCAAATAGCAAAGAGAAATAAAAAATGCCTGTAAGAAAACACCTTGGGCTTCAGAGGTTAAGTGAATTTTATATAAAATCATAATGTACACAACAGTCTCTGGACTTGCTGCATCACAAATACCAAAATTTTAACAATTTATACAAATTTAATTACTTTCTGGCCATCGCATATTAGGTATGGATGTGTATTTTGCGATCGTGATTTTCGAAAGTTACATCGCTTTGTAAACGTTTATTATTACCATTTGTTACATGTCCTTGTATTTATTATTTATTTACTTGTGTTACTTTGTCGCCCTCTAGTGTTTTGTTGCTGTGTGTTTTGATTAAGTTGATTACTCCGCACCTGCAGACCATTGACCGCGGGCGATTTAAGAGCTCGCGCAGCAGTACTTCAGAGACGAGGATTTGAGCGGCCGTCAAGATGTGGAGTTGTGCTCCTTTTGTGTTCAGCCTTCGTTTATTGTGTTTTCTCCCCACACTTTGTTTATATTTAGTTACTCAGTTAATAAAAGACCGATCCGTTTGTGTGTTTCCCTCATTTAATGTTGTGACCGTGGTCGTAGCACCATTGTTGAGTCTCCACATACAGTTTTCATAGAGTGCTTAGACCTGGAAGTCATTTCGCGTAACGTCACGCTTAATAATCGGAGAGGATTCTGATGGTATGATAACCTTACATAATGCAAAATATTTTCACAGGATTGTGATTACTGCGCTAAAATGTGTTCTTTTTAAATGTCTACAAATAAAATTGTCCTAAAAACACGTATACCGTAGGAACGGAACATTTTAGCTACTAAACCGTGCTACACCTGGACACTAGTTATCATCCCATGCCTATTCCATAGATGTTCTCCAATATGAATATGCTGTAAACTCTAGAAAATATTGGCTGGAATAGCTAGAAAGCCGCTCCTTTTCACATCCCAGGATTTTTATTTCATTTTTTTATTCTACCTCCACCCCATCAGCTCAGTGTCAAACCAAGTTCTCCACAGTTACGGGGCTAAAAGTGAGTTTTCCCAGTCTCTCTATTTTTAGCCTACGCCTCGGGTGGAGATGAAACGGGAGCTGGAGGAATAGGAGGAATTTGGGTTTTTCAAGAAGCCATCATTTCACTTTTCTTTTTTTTCCCTCTCTCTCCCCCGTGATCTGCCAATACATGCCTATTGTTTTCATTTTAGCCACTGCTACAACTGCCAATTCACTCGACTAGGGAATTCCCAGAAAAACGGCCACTTTCTCCACATGGCATGCAGAGTCTAGCTAGCTGGAGAATCTACATGTTTTGCTAAGCTGTTTTGAATTCCTGGGGTCACATCAGTTCTGTTAGATATCCTAAGTAGCTAACAGGTAAATATCACCGTGGGATTGTTTAGTTTGTATGGTTTACACCTTTAAGTCTCATCTCCGTGTTCATAAACCGCCTTGTTTTGTTTGTATTAATTTCATGTTTTATCAATCACTCTTGTCCAGAGTGCTGGGGAGATGCTATCCGCCACTTCTGAATGTGAAGTGAGCCACTTGACTTGCAAATAGATGCAAACGTGAGCGGCGTATTGTACTCGGGTAACTGAAGAAGGATCAGTGGGGCTTCCCATAGGTATAGATTTATAGGCGACTCCCTCCACGCTAGAAGACGAGCAAACCTTTCCCATTTTTATTCTGTGTGTGTGTTTGTGTAACCTCCCACCTCAAGATTTAATGGAACTTTCAGGAGACTTGCCATTCATGGTACGGCAACTGTTCTCAGCAACCTTAATTGCTTTCAACACGGTGGCCGTTTAGTTAAAACAAGCTTGCTGTCAGGGAACGTCCTGGTACATTCGACCGCACAGCTCCCCGAAACATCCCATGCAGGCTAATCTCCGCCACCGCATTACCACCTTCTCGAACCCACTGTAAAATCCCAGGCAAGGAGCCTTAGATTACCTTGTAGGCCCAGGGAGCCTATGATGATGAAATAACGGCGTTAACCTAGCGTGAAACTTCCGAACCAAGACTCCCCGCCAAGGCAACACTCCAGCCTAAATGAACCCCCGCAGCTCGGACCGTCTGTCTGACATTGATACCTCTCAGCACATAATTGATATTCACCTGTCTCCTCATAGACCAGGGGTTAGATTAAGGTTAAAACCAGAGGCTTGCAGAATGCCTTTAAGGTTTGGTGGGTGAAATGGCAAATTGTAATGAATTCGTCCCTAGCCATAAGAACATCTCTCCCTACATTAACCTGCTCTTTAAAGGTTAGCATACGTCCTTCTTCCAAGGGTACGGAGTAGGGATGCCACAGTCCGCAATATAATATTGAACCATTTGGTACGACCTCAACGGTTCAGCGTGCGTATGTAAATTGCGCTTTCTTGGTTTTGCATGTTATTGAATTTCCCCCTTCCTTTAGATACTCTCTGGCTACGTGAATGTTTGAGTGTGTTCATGCTCAATATCAAATCAGTGAGGAAGCGTCCCAAATTGCATACTTGCGCACTATTCTACGCCATTTTGTAGTGTAAATAGTGCATGTTCACACTGAAATATTTGTTTTATTCTAAGGAGAATAAGTGCACTTTAAATACCCAGATGATGCAGCGTTAAAAAGAAACGTGGAATGTTGGACACTTCACACACTTCACGGTGTCCGCTTTGCTCTCGTAGTGAAAGGGGCGGAGCTTTCGGGCACTGATGTTGGATTATTTTATTTCTTTTGGATTGTGAAAGCAAAATTGTCCTACGAGAGTGATTATACCACCTCCCGATGGTGAATGTGGTTATACTCATGGTAGGTCCTATTTGGTACTTTAGCCATTTATTCCACAAATTTGGCAATCGTCAAACGTCATCTGGGAAACGGTTTGAATTTCCGGGAATCTTTCTTGGATGGCACTAAACTCTTATACTATGCTGTTGAGTGCAGAATGCATAGTGTGTAGTGTGCCATTTGGGACGCAGTGCGAGTGTTAAAGTTAGCAAGGCTTTAAAGTGAAAGTGAAAGTAAAAGTGACGCGTTCCGTATACATGCCATCATTTTTACGCGGGTTTTGACAGCGAGCACGTGAGACCAAAATAATAATTCCTTACATTTTATACAGCGCTTTTCTGGACACTCAAAGCACTTTACACATTTTTTGGAGAGGAATGTCCTCATGCACCACCAGTATGCAGCATCCACCTGATGCCGCAACGGCAGCCATATAGCGCTAAACTGCACACCAGTTGACTGGTGGAGAGGAGACAGAGTGATGAAGCCAGTTATGACATGGGGGTGGTTAGGAGGATATATTGGACAGAGACCAGTGGGTAAATTTGGATAGGATGCCAGGGTTAACCCCTCCTCTTTTTTTTTGAAGGACATCCTGGGATTTTTAACAACCACAGAGAGTCAAGAGCTCAGTTTAACGTCTCATCCGAAAGATGGTGCTCGTTGAGCAGTCCCCTTCACTATACTGGGGCGTTAGGACCCACACAGACCACAGGTTGTTTCATTATTAGAAACATTATACCTCATTGCGGGATAAACTTGCGCATGAGATTTGAGAAGTGCGCTTATCTGAACGCCTTATTGAAAGTTAATTCATGCAAATTAGGTTTCGCTTCTGAATCGACAACCTCGATTATGTCCAATAATGTCAAAGTGTCTGCTATGATCTTGTCTGAATAGCTATATAGCTCAATACTGGTTAACCTTTTATTTAATTTATATGATGACGATTATATACAGTTTGCAGGGTTATTTTTAATTATATAATCCAGTTTCTGTACCTTAAATATCGGCTAGGAAAGTTTATTTACATAGCACATTTCATACACAATGGTAATTCAAAGGGTTTTACATAAACAAGAATAAAAGAAGCATAAAATACAGTAAGTTGTGCAATCTGTCAGAAGAAGGACAGTAAATGCACTGCTAAAATACTGTTGTATACTTAAGAAGGGCTGTTTAATTTAGTAGCATCTTGGCTATATAATTGCTTTCATCTGTGCTTTTTCTTATTGATTGAATTGTATTTGACAGAGTTCTTCTTTTTTACTGAATATATATCATAAACCTATTTAACTGTGCATAAAGTATACACAATTGTCATTATTTATGTTTTTTTTTTTATAATTTATATCTATTTAATGTTTTTAGCAGACATTTTACACAACACAGTGCTTTTTTGTGTGCTTTATAAATAAATTTGATTTGATATATCGATCCGTACTGAAAACACGACCCTAAAAACCAATGATGCAATGCAGTCTGTAATGTTGCACTCCTAGTCTGGATCACTGCTAAGTGTACTACTCACATTATGTTGTCATTGCTGCAGTGTAGTGTGCTTCAACTCGCCCCGATTGTCCCCATCATGTTACGTTTCTGAAAAGATATTTCTCACGCAGCGGAGGCTGATTAGCTAACTAATTGTTAGCGGCGTAAAGGGAGGCCAGGCTCAGACGTTGGCATGCGCTTAACAGTTCCTCTCCCACACTCTCATTAAAATACCATTCAGAGTCGGTTATTTATTTTAGCCCTGGAATGCTGGGAAGAGATCTGCCTGGCACGGGGAGAAGAGTGGTATGCTGTATTTGTAGTATATATACCCTTTTCCCCTACATTAGTACACTGATGTAATCCATTTGAAGGAGTGAATGCAAACGAGTGAATTGCTAAATACCGGACACTTTATTAGGTACACCTTACTAGTACCGGGTTGGACTCCCTTTTGCCTTAATCCTTCGTGGAATAGATAATAATAGAGAATTTGCTCCATATTGACATGATAGCATCACGCTGTTGCTGCAGATTTGTCGGCTGCACATCCATGATGCGAATCTCTCATTCCACCACATCACAAAGGTGCTCTATTGGATTGAGATCTGGTGACTGTGTAGGCCATTTGAGTCATGTTCAAGAAACTAGCCTGAGATGATTCGCGCTTTATGGCATGGTAGACTAAATTAATTTTGAATAGACCAAAAAAAATTGTATTAATGTAAATAAGATAATAAAATAAATATATATAATATAATGTAATAAGATAAAATAATAACTAAAACGACAGCTTCACAATGTCCAATCAGTGTTTAAGAACATGCGCTAACGTTAGCAGGAAGTGGACGTTTTTAACATTTCAGTGCCGATAGGTACCGAGCTCTATACTTTTGACAACAGTACTACTATATACTTATATTATATTATATTATATTATTATTGACTGGGTTAAACAGAATTGCATTACCAAAAGAGACTGAAGTACAATTTTTTTGACTAAAAATTAGTTTTATAGACTAAAACTAGACAAAAGCAGTCATGGACAATTCTGACTAGAATAAAACTGAAATGCTCAGACTTTTAGCTAACTTAAACCTGAATAGTTAAAAAAGTTAGTATTGATGAGACTAAAACTAATAGAAACTAAAACGACAGCTTCTAAGTGTCCAATCAATTGTGTTTCAGAATGTTAGCAGGAAATGGATGTTTTTAAAATTTCAGTATCGAACCGATTGGGACTGAACTCGATACTTTTGATAACACTACTACTAAATACTTATATTGACTGGGTTAAACAGAATTGCATTACTAAAAGTGGCTAAAATAGTCGTAGATAATTCTGAGTAGAATAAGACTGAAGGGCTCATACTTTAGCTAACTTAACCTTGAATAGACAAAAAAAGTATTGATGTGACTAAAAACTAAAATGACAGCTTTACAATGTCGCGGTGTTCAGGAACATGCTCAAATGTTAGTGGGAAATGGATGTTTCTCAAATTTTTGTATCAATTGGTACCGAACTCAATACTTTTAACAACACTACTACTAGATACTTATAATACTTATACTACTACTTATAATAGTCCTAAATGATTTTGACTAGACTAAGACTGACGTTTAGCTAACTAAAACTTCACCAGACTAAAAAAAAAAAAAAAGTATTAATGTGATTAATACTTTAATCGATACTTTTGACAACACTACTACTATATACACATACTATATTGACTGGGTTAAACAGAATTGCATTACTAAACTAATAAAAACTACAAGATGGCTTCACAATGTCCAATCGGCAGTGTTTTAGAATGTGTTAAAATGTTTGCGGGAAATGGACGTTTTTAACATTTCATTACCGATTGGTACCAAACTCGATATTTTTAACAACACTACAACTAGATACTTATAATACTTATACTACTACTTATAATAGTCATGGATGATTCTGACTAGAATAAGACCGAAATGCTCAGACTTTTAGCTAACTGAAACTTAAATAGACTAAAAAATGAGTATTAATGTGACTAAAACTAATAAAAACTAAAATGACGGCTTCACAATGTCAGCTGCATTTCAAAATGTAAGTGGGAAATGGAGGTTTTTAAAATTTCAGTATCAAACCGATTGGTACCGAACTCAATACTTTTAACAACACTACTACTAGATAATATTGACTGGGTTAATAGACTAAAGTACTTTTTTTTATTGACTAAAAATGTTATTAGTTTTGTTGACTAAAACTAGACGAAAATAATCATGGCTAATTAAAACATGACTAAAATAAAACTGAAATGCTTAGACTTAGCTAACTTAACCTTGAATAGACTAAAAAAATTGAGTTTTAATGTGACTAGAACTAATAAAATCTAAAACAAATGTGACCGCTGTGTTTAAGAATGTTAGTGGGAAATGGACGTTTTTTTTAGGTACCGATTGATACCAAATTCGATACTTTTGACAACACTACTACTATATACTCATACTATATTGACTGGGTTAAACAGAATTGCATTACTAAAAGAGACTAAAATACAATGTTCGTTGACTAAAGCTAGACTAAATGATATCAGTTTTTGTTTACTAGTAGACGAAAATAGTCGTAGATAATTCTGACTAGAATAAGACTGAAGTGGTCAGACTTTTAGCTAACTTAACCCTGAATAGACTAAAAAAAAGTATTGATGTGACTAAAAACTAAAATGACAGCTTTACAATGTCGCAGTGTTCAGGAACACGCTCAAACATTGGTGGGAAATGGACGTTTTTAAAATTTTTATATCAATTGGTACCGAAATCGATACTTTTGACAATACTATTACTATATATTTATACTATATTGACCGGGTTAAACAAAACTACATTACTAGAAGAGACTAAAATATAATTTTCGCTGACTAAAACTACACGAAAATAGTCATTGATGATTCTGACAAGAATAAGACTGAAATGCTCAGACTTTTAGCTAACTTAACCTTGAATAGACAAAAAAAGAGCATTAATGTGTGTAGC
This sequence comes from Danio aesculapii, assembly GCF_903798145.1. Lineage (NCBI taxonomy): Eukaryota > Metazoa > Chordata > Actinopteri > Cypriniformes > Danionidae > Danio > Danio aesculapii. The sequence goes on along the minus strand of NC_079456.1, from coordinate 4,311,397 downwards.
TGTTTTCCAATTCCCACTATCATTGGTAGAGGAAGCATGTTTTGCACGCGTAAAACTTAGAGTCCGTAGGCAAAATAGATGTAAATAAAAAAAAAAGTAGGATTCCTTCATCTATATTGCACACTACTAACGTTACGTTACGGTCAAAAACTGTGCTTCCTACCAAACGCTCTTCCTCAATGCAGTGAAACCACATTTATATAGTATCGTACTGACCAAATGCCACTATATGAATATGAAATTATAGATGAATGGCTCCAACAAGGTGACTAAGAAAAACAATGTCCAGCCAGTAGTGTTTTAAAAGGTTAGCGGGATGGAAACGTTTTTAAAATTTCAGTATCGATTTGTACCGAATTCGATACTTTTAACACTCCTAGAAAGTACAAATATTTGTCTACGATGGAAACAAGTAAGAAGTTGTCAGAAAAATGAACAGCAAAGTAAATCACTCATACCAGAAAACTCCACTGAAGTACAACAACAAAATATTTGCACTTGGCTACCTCCCATCTCTATGTTTTGACTGGCGTGTAGAGTTTTTATCAAAGATGCAATTCTTCGATGTTTTGTTGTTCTCTTGCCCTGTTTTTTTCTTAGATTTTTTGACAGAAAATAGGTTTGCTGAAATAGGCCGCTCTTTGTCAGTTTTCTTCAACAACCCATCATCCGTCTTTTGTGTGGCCGCATGCCTTGCGTGTGTTTATGTGTGCTTATAACGTATTGTGTCTCTCTGTGACGGCCTTTCAATCGTGTGCGAGACCAAGAGCCCCCACTTACACACTGAAGATTGTTTTTCTGAGTGCCGAGTGCGAGAGAGAGAGAGCGAGGGATGAGGAATGAGAGAGAGTGGGAGAATGTCAGAAAAGTCAGGGCAGATGGACAAAAGGCGCAGTGTTATCGGCCCCGGCAGATCGGCCCCCAGAATGCCACAGCTGGTTCACATTTCCACGGGGAGCGATGGCGACCGGCTGCACTCCTCTGCTTCTGACCCCGTCCTTTACTCTCACACACACATACTAAATCGAGACCTACACACACACTGAGCTGCGCTGCACCACTGAGCTCAACATTCCATGCTCGGAATGGAATTCCAGTCTACCGAGAGGAAAAAGAAGCATGGTAGTTTTTAAAAATAGAGCTGTAGGTGCGTCCCAAATCACATACTTATGCACTACTCTGTCATACTGCAGTATAAATAGTCCAAGTACACTCAGAGGATGATTTTGCTGCTACGCATTTAAAATGAGTTGAAACAACACAATTCTTGAGATTTTTTTTTGGAAGGCACAACTTAATTGTTTTATGTTCAATCCGCTTAAATTTGTTAAGGTAACTTAATCGAACACTGTGAATGGAATGCTAGATTCTGAATAAAACTGTGCAGTATATACTTTATATTGTATAGTAGCTTTTAAAAAGGAGGGTATTCTGCCTCTATGTGCTGCATACTAACTTTTATAAATAGCATGGATTTTTAGATGACTCTTTCCTAAAATATTAACGGTAAATATTGTATATGTCATACTATTTAAAACAAAGCTAAGTATATAATGGGTTTTTGTTACTGAAATTACGTATTCACACGTTGCGAATGAAATGCTAGCTTGCTCTGGTGAAAAATGTACAGCATATATTATGATACATTATTTTTAATATGCTGAGAATGAAATACTAGCTTACTAGTTACAAAAATTTTAGCTTGTATACTGCATATGGTTAAATACTGCATATATATATGTGTGTGTATATATATATATATATATATATATATATATATATATATATATATATATATATATATATATATATATATATATATATATATATACATATAAACATACATAAATACATATATACATACATATATACATATATATATACATATATACTCATATATACATACATATATACATATATATATATATATATATACATATATACATATATATATATATATATATATATATATATATATATATATATATATATATATATATATATATATATATATTAGGATTGTCATGATACAGTTGAAGTCAGAATTATTAGCCCTCCTGTTTATTTTTTTCCCCAATTTCTGTTTAACGGAAAGACGAATTTATTTCAATGCATTTATAAACATAATAGTTTTAATAATTCATTTCTAATAACTGATTTATTTTATCTTTGTCATGATGACAGTAAATAATATTTGACTGGATATTTTTCAAGACACTTCTATACAGCTTAAGGGACATTTAAAGGCTTAACTAGGTTAACTAGGTTAACTAGGCAGGTTAGGGTAATTAGACAAGTTATTGTATAACGATGTTTTGTTCTGTGGACCAGTGTTTCCCAACCCTGTTCCTGGAGGCACACCAACAGTACATATTTTGGATGTCTTCCTTATCTGACCCATTAACTTCAGGTGTTGGAGTCTCTTCTAATCTTCTGATGAGTTGATTCAGGTGTGTTTGATTAGGGAGAGGTTGAAAATGTGTACTGTTGACGTGCCGTCAGGAACAGGGTTGGGAAACACTGCTGTAGACCATCCAAAATAAATATTGCTTAAGGGGGCTAATGATATTGACCTTAAAATGGCTTTTAAAAAATTAAAAACTGCTTTCATTCTAGCTGAAATAAATCAAATAAGACTTTCTCCAGAAGAAAAAATATTATAGGAAATACTGTGAAAAATTCCTGAATCTGTTCAACATCATTTGGGAAATATTTGATTTACAAAATTCACAGGAGGATGAATAATTTTGACTTCAACTGTATATAAATATCTATCTGACATCTAACAGCATCCAATATGTGATTTTTATTATTATTATTAATATTATTATTATTATTATTATTATTAGTAATATTGTTTCACATTCCTGCCTCTAAATACGCGTGTGCATTCAGTAAACTGCCCGTATAATACAGTCAATCAGGCAGCACCTTTGTTTCTCCAGTCTATCATCTTTACGTGACTCCATCTAAATCTGTTTTCATCCAGAACCACCCTGCGGTCCGCGCTCTTGTGTACGCAGCCCCCTGCCCGCCGCCTGCTTCCGGGGAATCGCTCGCTCTAGTAAACAGCGTTTCTCTTATGTGTGTTTCATACATGCGCTTATTCAATCCCACTCTATAATCCCCACTGCCTGTCTGCTGTTCCCCCTCGGGCCTTGTTACCATTCACACTTGCTCAATCACGCTCACGGATGCACAGTTCCTATTGGAGAGTGAGAGAGAGAGTGTTCTCATGCAATACTCATACTTATTTTTACTTGCATTCGTGAGTAAATCTTGAATAGTGGATTCATCTGCAGTTTATGTAGGACTATATTTAATTTGTTTTGCATTGCATTAATAAAATAAAATATGATCAGGCCTTGATTTTGAATGATTTCATTAGGACAGTGCGGTCTGTCTTTGCTTAGACAAAAGTCTGGTCACTGAACCTTCAATAATGTCCAGTATAGAATATGTGGTCATGCTGCAGTGTAAACAGAATGAATATTGTGTCTGACTCCATCATGAGCTTGGAGGACTGCATCCATACATCTCTGAATGACTCAAATCACTGATTAATAAAGTCATCTGGAATGGCAAAGAAAGCGTTCTTGCAGGACTCCCAGAGTTTATCAGGATTATTTGGATTCATCTTCAATTCCTCCTCCATCTTACCCCAGACATGCTCAATAATGTTCATATCTGGTGACTGGGCTGGCCAGTCCTGGAGCACCTTGACCTTGCAGTTTATTTAGGACTATATTTGATTTGTTTCGCATTACATTAAATGAAAGTGTGTGTTTTTTTGCATCTTGAATGTATTTTTGCCTTGTGTGCCGATCGATGTTAAGTGCAATAAGTTACAAAGTAACTAGTTACTGTAATTAGATTACATTTCCGCAGAAAAGGTAAAGTAAGCTAATCTAACTAAATAAACTTTGATAACGATCCAAAATTAGCCCAAATATATATGTTAGGGAAAATTATTAAATTAAAGAATTAAAAAAAGAGCAAAATCCAAGAGAAGCAAAAAATGTATCAAATGTTGATATTTTATATTTAAATTTTGAAATATTTCGCATGATTTTAAATGTGTTATCTTTCTATTTCTAAAGGCGATCAGTGACTAAAATATGAATTTATTACAAATATCCGTTTAATAAATCTGTTTTGTTTAAATGCACCAAAATATATGACCTATATTAGCAGAGACATGGATGAAAATATTTATTTTGATAAATGGGCATGTTTAGCACTGTAATTACCTTAAAAACTGTACATGATTGTAACAGTTCTGTAGAAATCAGTTCAGAAAAGCAGAGTAATATACATTTTGCATAACATTTCAACTAAAGAAGACCATTTATAATTTAACAAGAGGATTATATGTACATAAATTCTACAGCTCTGGTAGTATCAGTTCAGCAGATGTAGAGAAATTAATCATTTTTTTATTAGTTTAATTGATCAAGATTTAACATGCTTGAGAATGAATCGAGTCTGAGATTTTAGTCAATATATGGTTTGTATGCAATAGTGTGTTATTGCTTTGAAATGTTTTGTGTTTTGATATTTATAATGTTTATATTTCTTCAAGGGTTACAGGTTTTATCTAGATAAAAGGTCCGGTTTGATTTAAAGAATTATTAGTTTAATTTGTATTGTCTGTATGATGAGATTTATAAGTAGTGTGTTTATGTGTTGGATTTGAAGTAGTGTTTAATTAAAGTAATTAAATAACTTCTTGAATAATTGAGTTACTTTTCAGACATAATACTTAAAAATGCAGTTTAAATTCAATTGTAATTATGCAAGTAGTAATTAGTAGGCAGAAATCCACATATTTGTTTAGCCCGTGAGCATTTATTTACTTCCGGAAATGTGTGTAAATTGTATATTTATTCAGTTTTTATATTCATTTCACTAATATTATTGAGTAATATGTAAATATGATTTATTTACAATCCAGTTTGTGAAGTAATATTTTCATTTTTTAAGTAGATATATTATAACAAGCTCGCTTTGTTTTCCAAACAACCTTAAATGCAAGTTAAAAAGTTTTTTATTTTATTTTATGTGGTAAATCATAAAAAGAATTTTTTTTTTTTTTTTACAAAAATCTGCAGAGAAATAGCATAAAATATCCTTTAACATAAATAAATAAATAAATAAATAAATAAATAAATAAATAAATAAATATATATATAAATAAAATAAAATGTATGTATGTATGTATGTATGTATGTATGTATGTATGTATGTATGTATGTATGTATGTATGTATTTATGTATGTATATGTATATATGTATTTATGTATGTATATGTATATATGTATATATGTATTTTTCTATATATGTATATATGTATTTTTATATATATATATATATATATATATATATATATATATATATATATATATATATATATATATATATATATATATTATTATTATTATTATTATTATTATTATTATTATTATTATATATTTTTTTTTAAGTAAATTACCCAACACCGGTGCCAATGCATTTTTTTTTTTATCTAAGTATTGTTTGCAAGCAGCCCTTTATAGTGTTTTTCATAGGTGTTGTTGTTCTAAAACACAAGTTCTTTGTTTTCTATCTTGTGTCTGGAACCCACATTTGCACCATGGGAATATGCTCAAGGTTGCTAAGCTTGGGAGAAAGCATCTCCCATAGCAAGGTATGCTGTGGAAAGTTTTCTTTGGACTCGACATCATTTCATAAAGCACTCTGGAAGCTCAACAAAGCAGAGGGTTGCCAAGAAAATCCATTTTTTGGAAAAGCCTTCTGCTACTATTTTAGACAGAACTGAACGGCAGTCGCGATTCGCAGCTTGATATTGTGGAAATAAAAATGTATATAGTTTAGAGCCAAATTAACAATAGTATATATCATACAGTTATATTCTTTGGCCTTCAAAAGTATAATTTCATTCAAAAACTATAGCAGTCCAAGAATTATTAGCCATCATAAGTTTACCAGTTACTAATAACTTTAATTAACTGGTAACTAATAGCTTTTATCATTTAAAGTTGTTATATAAACATAGTTAACCTGCAGTTATACAGTATATATGTGAAATCTATGTGTACATGTTCAATGAAGTGTGTTTGTGCATGTGTTGTCTTCGAAGTCCTCGATGGTGGGCATCAGGATGGGTATCCCCAGGTGGAAATGGAGAACAAAGAAAATATTTAGTGTAGCTGCTGTTCATAGTGTATTTGAACAAGAGATATCAAATGTCAGTGCTAAAATGAAGTTCTATAAATGAAAATAGGTACAAACATGGAAACAAATGTATAAAACAGAAGAATTTCAAACAAAGTGCCTGGCGCATTAAGACAGGAAGAGTGTGTCCAATGGGTGGTTGTCAAGCCCAGTCACCTTCACCGTTCATGCATCATATCGTTATGTGATGCATTGGGTGTATGCTTTACTAAAAAAAAGTCTTTCTATCTTGTTTTGAACTGAGAGAGTGTGTCTGAGCCTCGGACATTATCAGGAAGGCTATTCCAGAGTTTATTCCAGAGCCATATATGAGAACACTCGACCTCCTTTAGTGGACTTTGCCATTCTGGGTACTACCAGAAGCCCTGAGTTTTGAGATCTTAAAGAGCGGGTTAGATTGTAGCAAGGCAGAAGGTTGGTTAGATAAACAGGAGCTCGATTATCTAAAGCTTTATAGGTAAGATGCAATATTTATAATCAGTATGGAACTTAACAAGCGGCCAGTGTATGGAGGATAAAATTGGGGTGATGTTGTCATATTTTCTAGACCTGGTAAGAACTCGCAAGAATTTTGGTGCCATGACCCTGGATTTCCAGCAATCTTCTGCATAAACATGAACATTTTTCACAGTGAATCACAATTGCACATTCTCTCGTTCTCCCCGCAATGTGTAGCTCTTCCCTTGAGATGTCAGATCCGAGCGAGCCATATGGAGCCGGCTGCATCTTACTGAGCGTGCCTGACGACAGCCCAACAGCTTGGGCTGTACTGGAATGACAGCCTTCAGTTCTTTTACCAGGTTTTCCAAAAACCTGCTTCTTTCACTCTCTCTCTCTCTCCCACTCTCTTTCCTTATTCACGATGCTCTTCATAACCAAACAGATGGAGCGAGGGGACTAGCATCACATGTTTAGCAAGCAAACACACTTATCCGCTGACAGCTCCATCCTGGCTTAACAATCTGCCTGCCTCCCTAAATGCTGCCACCCAAACACCCTTAGCTGTTCTCCGCCAATATACTTGAAGAACTTTAAGGAACATTCACCTTGTTTTTTTAGAAATAGGCCAATTTTACAACTCCTCTGGAGTTAAACAGGTGAATTTTACCATGTTTTTAAAAATCCATTCAGCTAATCTCTGGCTGGAGCACTTTTAGCTTAGCTTAGCATAGATCATTGAATTGGATTAGACCATTAGCAGCTTGCTCAAGTATATATATAAAAAAAAAAAAAGAGTTTCAATAATTTTCCTACTGAAAGTGTGACTCTTCAGTAATTGAATTGTGCACTAACACTGATGGAAAATAGTAGAAGTAGATTAACAAGTAGCAAAAATCTTAAGCCGATATGGCTAGGAACTATACTCAAGTGTAATAATCATGGCTGCAGCAGGCGCAATGCTATTACACAGCATTGAAACCTTGCTACATGTCTGTTTTCAGGTGCTGTGTAATATCATTGTGCCTGCCGAATAATGCCGGAATGAGAGAATAGTTCCTAGCCATATCAACCCAGGAGATACTTACTTACTTACTTACTCCCAGGGCCATTTTATATTGAAGTTGATATAAAATGGTGTTTCGTTACATCTAGTTTTTATGAGGTGGGTTGTTAGCTCAACGATCAACCCACAACATGGTGGACCGGGACATACACACATATGCTACGGACAATTGAACTTACCCAGTTTACCTACAGCACATGTCTTTGGACTGTGGTGGAAACTAAAAGAAACCCACGCAAACACAGGGAGAACATGCAAACTCCATACAGAGATGCCAACTGACCCAGCTGGGGCTCAAACCAGCAACCTTCTTACTGTGAGGTGACATCTCCACCCACTGCACCACCATGTCACCCCAACCTAGAAGATAACAACTTCACAATTTCCATTAGTCTTGGTACACGATCTACAAAGAGTCAAGCTTTAAATAGAAAACTGATGCTAATGTTTTAATCCAGGTCAATGATTTATGTTAAGCTAAGCTAAAAGTGCTCCCTCCAGACCCGGAGATCTGCTGAATGGATTCAAAAATGGTCAAACGTAACAGTTTAACACTAGGGTCGTTGTAAAATGAGACCATTTCCAAAAAAAAAAACACTGGAGTGTCCCTTTAAGAGCATTTATCAGGTGCACAGAGATTTGCCCTCTTCAGCCTCCCTCAGAGGAATAGTTGATGGGAATAGCAATAACAATAGCGTGTACCCCTTAACGCAGCCTCCTGAAGGAGTTGTTGCTTAGAGCTAGCATACAGCTTTTTTTTTCCAAACGAAAGAGAAGAAAGAGGCAGACACCGTAAGGTTGTGTTGTTCCCTTTTTATTTCGTTCCCTCCTAGCACAGTTGGAGGTGTTCACCACTTTATGTGTTCGGCTCTTCCTCAGCACCTCCTCCCACCCGTTTCTCCGTAATCAGCAGACGTGCCGCGCCAGGTGGCTGGACCGGAGAGACCGAGAGAAAAAGAGAGCGTCACAGCTTCTTAATTTAAAGTATTCAAATTCCTCACCAGTGATTTTGATTAAGTCGGCCCACACATTCCCGTTCACGCTCAGCGGGTACTAACGAGACTTGGGCGGTGTGAAGGAGAAGGAGGGGCAGTAATGAAGAGAAAAAAAACTCTCTCCTTTTTTCCAACATATTGATATTAGCTTTGGAAAATAAAGCAGCAGTATCTGAGAGAAGAATTAGAGTCTATTTGTCTGCATCTGATTGTCAATCTCATGAGAGCCTTGAATATTCCTTGGCTGATAGGCCACTGAATCGGAATATAAAACACTTGGATCTCTAGCAAGTCTTCAAACTTATTGTATTGAATTGGCTTTCCCACAATTTCATGTTTTTCGGTCCCAAAATTTGTTAAAACTACCACAAAAGCTGACTAAGCCTTGGAGAACAAGCCTCGACTATGCCTTGCTTGTCAAAACTTACATCTTCTCTTTGGCTTACTTATAAATCTTAGTTTCTTGTTATTCCATGTTGGTGAAGCCCTTTAGTCAACATTCATGTTGTTTTAAGGTGCTATAAACATAAAGTTGGCCTTGACCTTGAGTACTTTCATATCTGGACAACATAGCATCTGTATCCGATTATACGAAATGCTAGGATCTCCAGCAAGTCATCAAACTTCTAGCATTGAATTAGCTTTTTCACCAATTTTTGTGGTCAGGTCTGCCAATTGTTACAGGAATGAAACATTGATTGTTGTTTAATCAGCCTGACTTGCTTGCGGGAAAAAAACGTCTGTCGGTCAATTCCCTCTGCACTATCAACCTATCACCGGGATCGATAAACAGGATTGACCTGATTGTGTCCTTCACAGAGCCAGGAAAGATTTACTCATCTCGTTTTCCTCCCTTATTTATGGCCGTTGTTCCATGAATGCGAGTCAATTGAGCGTTGTTGATTAGGAAGAGGGGGGTTTCTGCAAGAGGACACAGCTAGGCTCCCGGTGTAGCGCTGTCGTCCTCTTACCTGTTCGTTCCTGGGATATTTGTCATTTATTTGACCGCTCGGACCCTCCGGACGTGCTGGAGGCCACAGGGCAGCTGATGCGCCTTGACTTAGTGGTGCTCCAGTGAGAGGTACTGTCTCGCAGCTCCGAGGGCCTGTCAGATCTCTTTAGAGATAAAGAAACCGAGGCGCCTCTTGCGCTCATTCATGCCGGCTACACCTCACACCATGCAGCGCTGGCTTGATGCCTGATACGGTGTTAAAAAAGGCCAGTTGCCTGACATGGACGAGGTGCCTACGGGTTGTTCATGGCACGCAATCCGGGCATCTTTTAACACCGCTGTTCTCTATTGTGTGTGAAGGTGGGGGGTTGAGTTTAATTTATTTTGACGCTCTTGCAATACTATTCCTAGCAAGCTAAGATTCCTGACGGAGAGTGCAAGGAATGCAGCATGGTTAAAAGTGGGCTTTTAATCAACTGATTGACCTCTAATGAAATCAAGCGAATGTCACTTTTTGTGGAGCTTGCCTTTTTAAATTGCCAAGGATTTCCTACGTATTTTGGGCATTCGGGACACTCTACAAATTCCCACCGCAACACAGATTGCCATCTGCATAGTTTTGACAGTCAAAAACATTATAGTATTCATGAATGGAATGTACAGAATGGTAGGCAAAGCCTTGAGTCAGTAGTGTATAGTAACACAATTGGGAATAATGGCATCTTCAGTATTGGGCAAGCTACTTAGCTAAACTTATTAGTTACTCTACTTAAAATGTAGCTTAACTTGTAGCTCAATGTCGCTAATTCTGTGTTAAAAAAAGGCCTGACATGGACAAGGTGCCTACGGGTAGTTCATGGTACGCAATCCTAGCATCTTTTAACACTGCTGTTCTCTATTGTGTGTGAAGGTGGGGGGTTGAGTTTAATTTATTTTGACGCTCTTGCAATACTATTCCCAGTAAACTACGGTTCCTGACGGCGAGTGCAAGGAATGCAGCATGGTTAAAAATGGGCTTTTAACCAACTGCTTGACCTCTAGTGAAGCCTAGCAAATGTCACTTTTTGTGGAGCTTGCCTTTTTTTTAATTGCCAAAGCTTTCCTACTTATTTCGGGCTTTCGGGATACTCTACAAATTCCCACCGCACCACAGATTGCCATCTGCATAGTTTTGACATTCAAAAACATTATAGTATTCGTGAATAGAATCTGTGGAATGCTGTGCAAAGCCTTGAGTCAGTAGTGTATAGTAGTGCATTTGGAAATAATGGCATCTTCAGTATTGGTCAAGCTACTTGGAAGATGTAGTGAGCTAAGCTATTAGTTACTCTAATTAAAATGTAGCTTAACTTGTAGCTTAATTTAGCTGATTCAGTGTTAAGAAAGACCTGACATGGATGAGGTTCTTACAGGTTGTTTATGGCACGCAATCCTGGCATCTTTTAACATCGCTGTTCACTTTTGGGTTTGAAGGTGGGGGGTTGAGTTTAATTTATTTTGACACTCTTGCAATACTATTCCCGGCAAACTAAGATTCCTGACGGTGAGTGCAAGAATGCAGCATGTTTAAATATGGACTTTTAACCAACTGCTTGACCTCTCACCCTTGACCCCTCCTGCAGATCTTCAGTTGTCTAAAGGTAATAAGAACTTTTTGGGGGGTGTCTAGGAAAGGGCATTGGTCAGGACATTTCAGTCAGCGCTAAGCAGACCCTTTCAGGATTTGAAAGAAATCCTGGGAGACTTAGCCTTGGAGAACGCTGCTTGTCCTCTATGGTTCTCAGTTTTGTGAGGTCACACTCTCAACAATAATCTAGTGTTTCGTGCCTGTTTATGAGTGGTACTTTCATATTCGGACAACGCAGCCTGTGTGTCCTCGTTCAGGGACACATTAGAATGGCCAAACTGAGGATAACCACCCCTCTACCCTATTCCCAGTGCGAGTATTTGGGGTCACCTGACCTCTGAACCCTGCTGCTGTTCTACAATCCCTCCCTTGTGCGTCTCACATGCCCAGTCAGCGAGATTAGCAGCTTGGGGAAGCGGGACTGTGGTAGAGCTCCTGGAACCGTGCATGCCCTTCCTTTTATAATAGCTGTAAAAAGTGGCCAGTTGTTACTCTGGAGCTGGAGAGTGAGGTGACAGAGGTAATAAGAACTTTTTGGGGAGTGTCTAGGGAAGGATTTGTTGGACAATGCTCAGGACATTTCTGATTCCACACAGAGTCAGCACTAAGCAGACCGTGATCGCTGATTTTAATGCAAAGTCTAGTAAATGTCACATTTTGTGAAGCTTGCAATTTTTTTTAATTGCCACAGATTTCCCATGTATTTTTGGCATTTGGGACACTGTTCAAATTCCAAACCGCCCCACAGATTGACCATTTTCTCAAGACTCGTTTAACAGTCATCATAATCTTAAATCCTTGAATGTTTTTAGTATTATATTATCTTTGTTAAGCTTTGTTCTCAACTGTGTTTTCTGGTTTATTATTGTCCTACCTTGACGTTGCAGATCGTGCGATGTGAAGATATTACAGATGCACACATTTCGATATCGATGCTGAAACCATATATTGTGCAGCCCTAGCATCAATCGCTAAACTTCTACATATTATTCAAGAGCTCCAGGCACTGCCTGCATGTCCTTCCTTCCTCTTTGCAGCTTTTATAATGACCGTAAAAAGTGGCCAGTTGTTATTCTGGAGAGGGAAGTGACAGACAGGAGACACAAACCCCAAACCTGGCCATCTGTTTTCTGTCTTCAACATGTCTCGCTCTCCCTTTTTTTTTCTTACATCAGCCCAGTCATGAACCCAGGGACGCTTACCTCACACACACACACACACACATATTCACGTCTGTGCGTTTTCTCCTGAGGCTCCAGTCGTGGTCATAATGTGATTATACACTCCTGCACCCACTCACCACAGGCTCTGTCATGTAATTACAGTGGCGAGGAGTCGACGTGCTTAAGCAAAATGGTTTTATTATGGTGAGCAAAAAAAAAAAAAAACCCAATTCCCTATTTGTTGCCAGAGCCAACGTTAGCGCGCAAATTCAAAGCTCGACGCAGACCCCGTCGAGTGGAGCGTGTATAAACAAGGTGACGAATTGACCCCGGGGTTGTTAATTAGCGCAATGAAGTTATTTCAGTTAATGGGACTAAGGGGCGTCCTTGAGGAAAGAGCTCTTAATCTGAACAGCTCCACTTCAGTGCAGTTCAGGTGCCATTTGTGCAATATATAAAACACACACTGGAAAACAATGCTGGGTTACACACAATTCCTTCATGTTGTCCCGATACAAATCGATTAAGTTAACTTCATTGTTTTTTACAAATTCAAGTGGATTGAACATAAAATAATTAAGTTGTCGCAAAGAATGTTCCTTCAGCTCATTTTAAATAAGTAGTTTAAACGAGCAGCACAAATCATTTTGGGAGTGTACATATTTTAACTTTACATTATCAGAGTTTTTATTTTAGCAATCTTTAACGTTTACTTTACTACCTTCCAAAACACAGTACTGTACTTGTAGCTCCACTACATTTCTCTAAATGATATGATGAAATGGAGAAATTGGACTGGAGAGACGATAGAGATGGATAGTGATGTTTTGTTTGTGAACAAGCTGAATTTGATCAATCTGAACAATTAATTTGTGAATTGGGCTGTCATCTGTTTACAAGTCAGCAACACACTGATTTTAAATGATCAGATACGAGTGAGTCTCTGGTAAACAACTCACTGATTCAAATGATGCTTTTCAGGTGAGTCTCCGGTTAACAACTCACTGATTCAAATGATCCGTTCAGAGGGAGTCTCTGGTAAATAACTCACTGATTCAAATGATTTATTCAAATTAATTCTCCTGTAAACAATTCACTGATTCAAATTATAATTTCAGAGTGGGTTTCTGGTAAGCAACTCACTGATTCAGATTATTTGTTCAGAGTGAACCTCTGGTAAACAATCCACTGATTCAAATGGTCCGTTCAGATTGATTCTCTAGCAAACAACTCACTGACTCAAATCATCCATTCAGAGTGAATCTCTGGTAAACAAATCACTCATTCAAAAGAGTCGAGTCTCTTGTGATCAACGATTTAGATGATCCGTACAGATTGATTCACCAGTAAAAAAACGTACTAATTAAAATCATCAATTTAGTGTGAGTCTCTAGTAAACAACTCTCTAATTCTAATGGTGCATTCACAGTAAAAAAAAAAAAAAAACTCACTGATTCCTTTTATAATCAAGTCCCTGGTAAACAACTCACTGATTAAGGTGATCCATTCAGCGTGAATCTCCGATAAACAACTCACTAATTTAAATTATCCTTTTAGAGTGAATCTCTGGTAAACAACTCACTAATTCAAATACTCCTTTTGGAGTCGAGTCTCTGGTAAACAGTTCATCGATTCAGATGACCAATTCAGAGTGAATCACCGCTAAACAACTCACTAATTCAAGTGATCCATTCAGAGTGAATCTTCAGAAAACAACTCACTAATTCTAATTATCCATTCAGAGTGATTCTCCAGTAAACAACTTATTGATTTAAATGATTGTTTTAAAATCAAGTCTTTGGTAAACAATTCACTAATTGTAATGATCCATTCAGAGTGAATCTCTGATAAACAACTCACCAATTTAGATAATCAGTTCCTAGTAAATATCCAGTAAACAACTCACTTATTCAAATGATCCTTTTAGAGTCGAGTCTCTGGTAAACAACTCACTGATTCAGATGGACCATTCAGAGTGAATCTCCGCCAAACAACTCACTAATTCTAATGATCCATTCAGATTGAATCTCCGGTAAACAACTCACTGATACAGATGATCAATTCAGATTGATTCTCCAGTGAACAACTCACTGATTCAAATGATCCTTTTAGAATCGAGTCTCTGGTAAACAACTCACCTATTCAAATGATTCTTTTAGAGTCAAGTCTCTGGTAAACAGCTCACTAATTTTAATGATCCATTCAGAGTAAATCTCTGGTAAACAATTCACTGATTCAAATGATCCTTTTAGATTGAATCTCCAGTAAACAACTCACTGATTCAAATTATCTTTTTAAAGTCGATTCTCTGATAAAAAACATACCCATTTCGATTATCAGTTCCTAGTGAATCTCCAGTGAACTACTCACTCATTCAAGTGATCCTTTTAGAATCGAGTCTCTGGTAAACAACTCACCGATTCAAATGATTCTTTTAGAGTCAAGTCTCTGGTAAACAACTCACTGATTTAAATGGACCATTCAGAGCAAAACTCCAGTAAACAAGTCACTGATTCAAATGATCCATTCAGATTGATTCTTCAGTAAACGATTCAGTGATTTTTACAATCAGCATGTGAATATGATTTTACAGAATTTACGAATTAACAGTGTAACTATCAGAGTATGACAAGTTTTAGTAATTGATCAGTAAGTTATTTTACTTTGATTACTTAAGTAAATTAAAAAACAAGTACTTTGGTATTCTTTAAAGGATATTATCTGTAGTTTTAACTGTACTTCATCCATGATTTTCACACAACTTATCCTCCCATGTTGTTCGATTCAGTGTCCAAACACCAGCAATCACTAAATCCCACTGCCAACGCAAGACAGCAGTTTGCATTCATGTTGGGATTCGATGCTTCCCACCATAGAGCTGGATGTTGTCTGCAGTGTCGAGTGCTAACATCCCGCCCGCGGCACTGTGGTTACACCTAGACTAAATAGATGCACAGTGCTGGAATGCTAATGCAGCCCATCCACCCCGCCTCGGGCTCCACCGCCAATAACAGTGAGTGGCAGCGTAATTGTCCGCCTTTGAAAGAAACCATCCTGAGCAGCTGCCGAATCATAGGTTGCCAGGTTTGCAAAATAACAATTTCTTTACCTTGATTTGAATGATTCCACACCGCAATCCCCGCAGCATCTATGTGTAGCTGCTATTTAGTCGTATGAGAATATCCCAAGTATTCCAATTTCTCATGGGCATTTCCTCTGCGTAATGTAATTTCGTTTCTCACCAGGGTCTGGAATATAAATGTGCGTTGATATTTGCACCTATGGGGTGGGCCTTTAAAGGGGGCCTATTATGCATTTTTTTAACAAGATGTAAAATAAGTCTCTGATGTTCCCAGAGTGGGTATGTGAAGTTTGAAGCCAAAATATCTCACAAATAATGATTTATAACTCACCCTTGATCCAAATTGTGGCGTTTTGCTGAATGTCGCTTTAAATGCAAATGAGATCGTGCTCTTTTCAAAAGAGGGCGGAGCTACAAATGCCTGTGTGTCAGCATAGCGGCAGATTCAGAACTCTAATGTCTCACTCAGGGCTGTTTATGCTAATGAGGGAGAGATGGTCACTAGTGGGCGGGGCTTTCTCCCTCTGATGACATCATACAAAAAGAGAAAGTCAATCAAAGTGTTTCTGCAGACTGTTTTTGTCAAGTCTGATTATAAAAAATAGAATTAATAAATGTTTACCATTATAGGCTGGTCATATTCACACACTACTGCCACACAACTGTGTTTAAACCCCTTATAAAAGTGATTTTTGTATAATAGGTGCCCTTTAAAAGCTCTTCGTTGCTTCCTTAAAGGGATAGTTCACTCAAAAATGAATACTCAGTCAACATCTACTTAAGTGTTTAATAGAAAAGGGAAACTCATTAAGGTCGCACTTAAGGGGGAATAAATAATGAGTAAATGTTAATTTCTGAGTGGACTATCTCTTTATAAGGACAAGAAAGGTATGTCGATGGCTTGGCTCCTATCCAAAACGTAACGTCATTCTCTCAAGGACTATTGCAGATCACAGCGAGGCCAGATTTGTAATTAAATTGTGTCTTCTGAAAGGTGCTTGTCATAGACTCTGTGACCTGTCTTTTAAACTGCGTGCCTTTGCAAATTAAAAATATCCTGCTGCTTAACACTGCTTGGCTTAACAGCTGATCAAGAAAACTGGAGCGCGATGCTGATACTTTTGTTAACAGTAAGGAATCTGCTAATCAAATGCAGGTAGTAATTAGGGAAGAGGATTTATTTAATATGTGGAGTCTTTCTAGGACTGTCATATCATCTTAAAGGGATAGTTCACCCAAGACTGCAATGCATGCTTGTCAACATTGGAATGTGAAAATAAGGGATATGCCCACCATAATAAGGGATATTATGGTGGGCATATCCAACCACCCCCCAAAATCCCCAAAATTACTAAATATGTTCTTCTGGAGCTCTTTCATTGTAAATAAACAGTTAAAATGTCAGAAATATGTTTTATTATTAACAAAAATTAGTCCAAGGCACTCGGAAAATGTGGAAAATTTAAAAAAGCCTTTATTCACATGGCTTAATCTTAAAAGAAACCTACGCGTTTCGGCAAAGATCTGCCGTCATCAGGGTAACAGTGATCAGGTGCGTTTAGAGCCTCTTTTGAGGACTATAGTCACATGACTCATTCAAACATCTCAACAACACTCAAATAATTTAACCGACATGGTCAACTAACATCATTAATTCAGCATAGATAGAGGGTGACTTTAAACCATGCACAGACATACAAAAAATGCTTAAACATGGCATGCACATACATACTTCCGAACACATTTACATGTGCACATACACACATATACACACATACACGTATAAAAACATGTACACATAGGAAAATACAAACACATTCTACAATATATGATGATAATCAGTGGACCATCTATGGATAAACTGTTTTACAAAAATGAAGAAAAGTCTTATTCACCATTTAGATTTGTTTTATTATTATTTACAAAAGAAAAAATAAATAGTATGCGTTAGCAGCAAATATATTGGCAAACATTTCAGCTTATTAAAACTAATAGCTATTATAAAGAAATTGAATCAAGCTATCAGATCTCATTATCTTTTCTTCACTGTATAACTTACACATTCTGATTAAAGAGCAGCAAATGAATCTCATAAATTCAGATTTTTTTTTGTTTGATTGCATTAAATAACAGAGGTGTCACTTTAAAAATGCTCACATCTAACATTATAATGAAAGCTTTCGATTGTTTTCTAACTTTTTATGCTCAATTAGGACAAAATGAGTTGTGTTTGAAAAAACCTTACCAAGATCGACATGATCAAGATGTTATTATTATTAATTATGTGTGTATGTCTGTTCAAACACGCACACATAACCCAGACTTTCGCTCCGCTTCAAATCGCATGTACTGAATCCGTTTGGGAAACAATGTCTATATATCACTATGGAGTGCGTCAGCTGACAGTCACGCACCGCTATATGACTGTTTTGAGGATTGCATAGGAGAAACGACGGCAGCTGTAATTAAAAGTAAAGGGAATCCCGCCGTTTTTATAATATTTCAAAGTGTGTTCATGCCTGAATGCAATGAAAGCACAGGACATATTCACATTTAAGAGCAAGGGGTGGCCTCTGGTGGTTATGAGTTGCATATAGGGAGGATCGGCTCTTTAATGTTCATTGCCACCCTTTATAGATTGAAAATATGGGAGAAATACGGGAAAATACCTTTACAGGATGATGGTGGGATAGAACTGTAAAATATGGGAGAATCCCAGGAAAACGAGAGCGTTAACAGGTATGGAAATGTCTGTCATCATTTACTTACCCTTCTCCAGTAATGGCTACGTTTCTTACAAAAGAATGTAATGAATGACCAGTTACATCATTCATTTAATTTTAAATATTTTTTCTAATCACTTTGTCTGAAAAGTGTGTATTATGCACCTGTTTACAAGATGTAAAATAAGTCTCTGATGGTCCTAGAGTGTGTTTGTAAAGTTTCAGCTCAAAATACAGCACACATAATGTTTTATAACTCTCTGAAACTCCTTTTAGGCTTTGATCCAAATTGTGGCGTTTTGGTGAGTGTCACTTTAAATTCAAATGAGATTGTACTCTTTTTCACAAGAGGGCGGAGCTGCAAATGCCTGTGTGTCAGCATAGTGGCAGATTCAAAACTGTAATGTATTATTCAGGGTTGTTTATGCTAATGAGGGAGATGGTCACTAGTGGGCGGGGCTTTCCCCCTCTGATGACACGTACAAAGAGAGAATGCCAATCAAAGTGTTTCTGCTGACTGTTTTTATCAAACGTGATTATAAAAATAGAGTTAATACATGTTTACCATTAGTAACTGGTTATATTTACACACTGTTACCACACAACTCTGATTTAAACCCCTTATAAAAGGGATTTTTGCATAATAGGTGCCCTTTAATAAGTATTTAAATTACTTGACTCAAAACTAAAAATGTACACCACATAAAGTTCAATTAAATTTGAGTCAAACTATTTTTTAAAACAACATTGTTTCTTAAGCGTGGACAAATAAAACCTTCTTTAGTGGAAATATGTAGTTATGGAACATTATATCTGAATAGCAAATGTATATACACACTTAAATATCGTATATTATCATGAACTCATTTCTTTAAACTACTTTTCCCAAGCATGTCTTCATAAATATTCTGCTTTAGTGGAAAAATTGCAAATTATATTTGAATCTGCTTCCCTGAATTGATTTATTATTTTATGTATGGTAAATAATCCAGGTAAAATATACGTAACTGTAATTAAATTACCTAAAAAGGGAAAGTATCCCTTACTTTACGTTTTCAGATGTATTTACAGTAACTATTTACTTTGTAACTAAAGACAACCAACAATTTTGAATAAAAGGGGCGGCACGGTGGCTTAGTAGCTAGCACTGTCACCCCAAAGCAAGAAGGTTGCTGGTTCGAGTCCCGGCAGCGTCAGTTGGCATTTCTGTGTGGAGTTTGCATGTTCTCCTCGTGTTGACGTGGGTTTCCTCCGGGTGCTCCGGTTTCCCACACAGTCCAAACACATGCGCCATAGGTGAACTGAATCAGCTAAATCGTCCATAGTGTATGAGTGTGTATGGATGTTTCTCAGTACTGGGTTGCGGCTGGAAGGGCATCCGCTGTGTAAAACAAATACTGAAATAGCTGGCGGTTCATTCCACTGTGGCAACCCCTGATAAATAAGGGACTAAGCCGAACGATTGAATTTTGGATAAATGTTTTAAAAATATGGCAAGAATTGAACAAGTTTCTAACATTTTTCAAAATATTGGGAAAAGGGAAGCCCCCTAAAGGTATCGAACCACTTAAGCCTAGTTTATGCTTTCGCCTGGTGCCGCGTCTCGCTCCTCCACTGACTGCACGCAACTCAAAAAATAGACGAGGCTTTTATACTTGCCGTGTTCGATGTTGTGATATTCTTCAAAACGACAGGATAAAATCAGACGGATAACCAGAGAAGTAGAAAGTTTACGAAACCACGTCATCTCATTAATATCGTTCAAGATTTTAAACGAATTATTTTTTATTGTTTTTCTAAATTATTTGAATGATTATAAAGATTTTTATAACCAATCAAGTCTTTATTTTAATCAAACTTTGATGCATCACTTGCCTTTCTTCATATCTCACACGGTTCTACCTATTAAAGTTTATTAAAATACTTATTTTAACATGTGTTTTAATAATTTACATGGGCTGCTCTGCAAATATATTATTATTATAGAAAAAATAAATCATTATCATCCAATAAAGTCCAAAAAACAGGCATCAGTATTTTGTAAACCGATAGGTTCAAATATTCTTTTTCAGTTATCAAATAAATAATTTGTTCCTTAATTAAAGTTTTGTAACTATTAAATTATTTTAAATTCAAAATAAATGGTGAAAATACTTATTCCTATAATTAAATCATCTGTTTTGGCTTTAACAAACTTATCCCTCAGGTTTTTCCAAAGACGGCTGTTGCAATTTCTAGCCAAGAATTATAGTTCATCTGATTATCCCTATGATCACGCATGAACGGATTATAAAGATGTCTGTACAGTCGTACCCGTTTCAGACCAAATCTCTTCAAAGTGATTCATTATTCAACTTAAATAATAGCGACACCGTGAAATGTTCGCCAGAGTCTCAAAAAATGTTGTGCGCTCCGCATCCGAAATCATGTCGCGCGCACCCAAAGTGGACCTCCGCAAACATCGCGATGACGTCACATTCACCTAGTGGATGTGTCGAGTATAAACCAGGCTTTAAGGGAAATAAATAGTGAGATAATTGTCAATTTTGGGTGAACTACCCCTTTTAGGGTGTCATTTATAATATTTTAGGAGTATATTAGTATGTAGGTGCTAGCTTTAAAGCTAACAAATATGAACTGAAGTCCCGACAGCTGAGAGTTGATGAGAGTGGCGTGTTTGACTGCATTGCAGCATGTCTGTTCCTCTCTCGGAAGTGAAAGGCCTCTTGGATTTATCTCCCTGAAAGCGCAAAAAGGTCAAACGTGCCACCTGGTTTTCTCAGAATGACATATCAGCGTGAAGCACTGCTCGCTTTGTTCTGCTGCGCGCACACACACACACACACACACTCCCTCCGTTCTGCTTGTACTCAAGACTCTGGAATTATGTAACGGCTGTTTGGAGAGGATATAAAGGAGAAAGACGTTTTCTTGGCAAAAGCCCCCTGCCTGCTTCTCTATCCTCTTTTTTTTTTCCTTCACTGCCACTGTTCTGCATCTTAAGTGGAGACGGCGTGACTCTTACGTGTGTTATTTTTCATCAAACATTCCATCTCGGCTCCACAGCACATCTGCAGCGCGGGGAAAAGCCGTAGATCATCTTGCTGCCATTGTAAACAAACACAAAGGCAGGAGGCTTTGGTCACAGAAGACGTTGTTGTCTCTGTGGATAGCTGCCATGACAGCGACGGCAGGTGTGTGTGTGTGCAAATGAGAAGGCAATCACCTGATAATGCTGCGATTGTTATGCATCTGTGTGGAGCATTAGAGGGAGTGGAGAGAGAACTGCCAGCCGATATTTACATAATGCTCCCACAAATACACACAAAGGCATTGATTACTTAACACTGGCACTGTGTGTTGTGAGGCTTTAGGATGGATCTGAGAGAATCTGTCAGGAAACTGTTCTGCTTATTCTTATTATGAGGCTAAAATTGAAAGCAATTTTCATTACTAATAATTAAGTACTTTTATTTTTGGTTATTCGATATGCTAAAAATACGTGGCATATATGATGGGCGATATGATGATACAAATCCTATATCACAATATAAGTCACCTCATATTGTGAATAAAGATGTATGCAAATTATAAAAGCACATCCAGGTGGTTGTTATTAAAAAAACTTGACCGGATTATCGCAAAGCACAGCTTTGTATAAGACCGAAGGGCTTTATTCTGCGAAAACAACCACCTGGATGTACTTTACCCTGCTTATCGCATAGCTTTATAAAGTCTTTAATTAAATGCAAACAGAAATGAAATGGACTGAATGGAGTACACACTAATCTTATTTAGTCACTAGATGGCGCTACTTGCCACAAAATGTTGAATTTACAAAAAGAAATCTTTAATAGTTTATTACTTCTTTGATTAAATCCAAAGCTGACAAACGAAAATGGCTGAATGGAGCATACACTAACCCAGTGTTTCCCAACCCCGTTTCTGAAGGCACACCAGCAGTACACATTTTCAACCTCCCCCTAATCAAACACACCTGAATCACCTCATCATAACATCAGAAGAGACTCCAAAACCTGAAGTTAATGGGTCAGAAAAGGGAGACATCCAAAATATGTACTGTTGGTGTGCCTTCAGGAACAGGGTTGGGAAACAC
The DNA here is from genome assembly GCF_903798145.1 of Danio aesculapii. NCBI lineage: Eukaryota > Metazoa > Chordata > Actinopteri > Cypriniformes > Danionidae > Danio > Danio aesculapii. The sequence goes on along the minus strand of NC_079456.1, from coordinate 4,289,000 downwards.
TGCACTAACCTACATCTTAATTAGTCATTAGATGTCGCTACTTACCACAAAATGTTAAAATAGCACACACAAATCTTTAAAAATGTATTCATTAATTCTCTAAATAAAAAGTTGACAGAAACGAAAATGGCTGAATGGAGCATATGTTAACCTACACCTTATTTTAGTCACAAGATGTTGCTACTTGCTACAAAACATTGAATTTGCACACAAAACGTTGCAATAGTTTATTCATTCTTTAAATAAATGCAAAGCTGAAATAAACGAAAACAGCTGAATGAATTATCCACTAACCTACACCCTATTTGGTCACTAGATGTCGCTATTTGCTACAAAACATTGAAATTACACTCAAAAATGTATTACTTTATTATTTCTATTATTAAATGCAAAGCTGACAGAAACAAAAACGTCTGAATGGAGCACAGACTAACTTGCATCTTATTTAGTCACTAGATGTTGCTACTTGCCACAAAACTTTGAAATTAAACACAAAAAGCTGTGATAGTTCATCATTTCTTTACCTAAATGCAAAGCTGACAAAAACGAAAATGGCTGAATGGAGCATACGCCAACCTACATCTTATTTAGCCACTAGATGTCGCTACTTGCCACAAAATGTTGAAATTACACACAAAGCGGTGATAGTTTATTGATTTAATTTAATTCATAGCTAACAGAAATGAAAACAGCTGAATGGAGCATATACTAACCTACATCTTATTTAGCCTCTAGATGTCGCTACTTGCCAAAATGTTGAAATTACATGAAAAAACATGAAAAATTCTCACAAAAATATTAAAGTTTATTAATTATTTAATTCAATGCAAAGCTCACCAAGGAAAATGGCCGACTCAAACACAAACAACTAAATGGAGCATACGCCAACCTATATCTTATTTAGCCACTAGATGTCGCTACTTTAAAACATTAAAAATGCTCACAAAAATATTAAAGTTTATTAATTATTTAATTAAATGCAAAGCTCATGAAGGAAAATGGCCGAATGGAGCATATACTAACCTACATCTTATTTAGTCACTAGATGTCGCTACTTTCTACAAATTGTTGAAATTACACAAACATTTTAATAGCTTAATAACGCTTTAAATGCAAAGCTGACAGAATCAAAAATGGCTGAATGGAGCATACGCTAACCTGCATGTTTTCAGTCACTAGATTACACACAAAAACTGTAATAGTTTAATAATTCTTTAGTTAAATGAAAATCCAACATAAATGAAAAAAAAATGGCTGAATGGAGCATGCACTAACTTGCATCTTTTTAGCCACTAGATGTTGCCACAAAATGTTAAAATAGCACACAAAAATCTTTAATAGTTTATTAATTCTTTAATTATATGCAAGGCTGACTGAAACAAAAACAGCTAAATGGAGCATACGCCAAGCTACATCTTATTTAGCCACTAGATGTCGCTACTTGCCACAAAATGTTGAAATTAAATGAAAAAAGCAGTGATAGTTTATTAATTCTTCAATTAAATTCATAGCTAACAGAAATGAAAACAGCTGAATGGAGCATATACTAACCCACATCTTATTTAGCCTCTAGATGTCGCTACTTGCCACAAAACCTTAAAAAAATACTCACAAAAATATTAAACAATTTCTTAATTATTGAATTAAATGCAAAGCTCATCAAGGAAAACGGCTGATTGGATCATATACTAACCTACATCTTATTTAGTCACTAGATGTCGCTACTTGCCACAAAACATTGAAATTACACACAAAAAGTTGTAATAGTTTATTTATTATTTAATTAAATGCAAAGCAGACAAACAAAAACAACTGAATGGAGCATACACTAACCTACATCTTATTTAGTCACTAGATGTCGCTACTTCCTACAAATTGTTGAAATTACACATAAACATTTTTAATAGTTTAATAACGCTTTAAATGCAAAGCTGACAGAAACGAAAACAGCTGAATGGAGCATACACTAACCTGCATCTTTTCAGTCACTAAATGTAGCTACTTGCCGCAAAACATTAGAATTACACACAAAAAATAGTTTAATAAGTCTTTAGTTAAGTGGAAATCTGACATAAATAAAAACGGCTGAATAGAGCATACACTAACTTCTTATTTAGCCACTAGATGTTGCCACAAAATGTTAAAACAGCACACAGGAATCTTTAATAGTTTATTAATTCTTCAATTAAATGCAAAGCTGAAAGAAACGAAAACGGCTGAATAGAGCATATGCTAACCTGCATTTTATTCAGTCACTAGATGGCGCCAAACAGTCGGCGGAGTGACAGACAAGCATGTAAATACTGTCAAAATTACGCAAACTACCCGGATGATCCTGTGTTGTTAGATTCAGAGGTTGTTATCTCGAAATAACATACCTTAGATTGTCGCCACTGACCAATCCAAATGAAGTATTCCAAAGAGCCGTATAATAAATAACAAAATAGTAGCATTTCTGTGAATTCAGTCAATTAAGAGTTTATATAAATTGACAACATCTAAAATACTTTCTTTTTTCGTTTTAATGTATATACTCAAAATTGTACGCATTCATATGTGGTCATATTTCTCAAGTTATCTATAACTTCACGACAAGTTTTATAGTATAATTTTAAACATAATATAAACTAACAATAACAGGTCCAACATATGAATTATGAAAAAGTATTATCATACACTATGTATTTTGTGAAACCACGAAGTAAACAATAGAGCGTAATATAAAACTATAGACTTTATTCCGTTCACACAATATATATCGTCATATTTCACAGCCCTACAAGGAAGTATCATTACATGCTTGCTGTGAGGAAGGAAGCGCATGGCAATTTAGTTTCCCGATTGCTGCTTTCTGGGTGCTTGTTATTGCATTTCACAGTATTCTTCTTCATATACCTGAATTAAAGCAAACATGCCTGGGTTTACTGTTGACTTTAAATGTCAGATGCACTGTCGGAAATTGTAGCTGAATTGTGAAAGCACCATAAATTCATTGTCTTTTTTTCTTTGCTCTCTCTTTGTGTGTCTGATTTCAAAATGGCCGCTTGGACTCCAAAGACAAACACAGACACAAACTCGAGCCACCTGGACAACACAGCCAAATCTGGCACTGACATGAAAGGCAGATGTGTGAGTGTGTGTGTGTGTGTGTTCAAACTATCTCACTTTACTGCTGCGGACAGACACGTAAGTGTGTGTGACCGCAGGAGAAGTGTGTGTGTGTGTCCTTGATAATTGGACAGAATCAAGAGCCATTCAGAAGGGCCTGTAGCATACGGCGCCATTACATGGGGCTCTTTAAGGGATATTACATTCGCTCGTAAATAGAAATGGCCAGCGCATTGTTTTATGAGACCCCTCTGAGGTCTTTTGTCTTGAATCTGCTTTTAAACCATCACCATTTTTAGTGGGTGTATAATCGGACGGCCCATTTTATTAGCACAAAATCTGGCGCCAAGGAACTTTCCACATACTTTTAGTAGAGGGATTGGGTTAAATTATACATTACTTTCTGCAAGATTATCACAGTGTGTGCCACATAACTGGGTTCTTTGCCCAATATAGAAGTGCAATTAACATTTGTTTGCTACAAATTCAGATTAGGAGAATGTTTATTGCATTTATTACACTGCTAGCGGGAATACTTGATTCTAATTGGTCAGTCACAACATTCAAAGGTATGTTATTTCCAGATAACAACCACTAAATAACACCAGCTCATCCGGGAACTTCGAGTCATCTTGACCATCTAATAAGATAAGCTTGTCTGTCAGGTTGCTGTTTTTGACTGTTTGTCGCCATCTTGTAACTGAATAATTTGCAGGTTCATGTATGCTCCATTCAGCCATTTTCATTTCTGTCAGCTTTGCCTTTAATTAAAGAATTAGTAATAAACTATTACAGCTCGAGCTAATCAGAACAATGTTCTTTGTGTAATTTGAAAATGTTAGCATGTTAGCATGCTACCTGTCAAAAAACGACAGCTGGCAGGTACATTTTAGGGAAGCTAACATGCTAACCTTTTCAAATAATAATTTTTTTGTAGAATGCTAGCAGCATTCACTGATTTGAAAAGCTTTTGTAGTTAGCGTAACGCTAAATGCAAGGCTTCCTTCAGGAACGTTCTTTAACGAATGTAACTTAATTATAATTTATTCCAATTTAGAGCGCTAACTTTGTAAAATAAATCTTCTTTTATGTTATAAACACCGTTTGTTGGCTGCAAAAGCTTGACGATTGTGTTATGCTATGTTAGCAGCCGTATTAGCATGCTGTCGTCTACAATATGTTGTTACTTTTTGTCAAATGTGACTAAAAACTTAGAAGAGAAGAGTATCAAAGAAGAGTATCACAAGTATGTGTTAGCACAAGTGTCTTTAAGTGAAATTAGCATGTTTAGCTTCAAATGCATGCAGAGACTGCTAATTTCACTTCTTGCTAACTTTGTAAAACAAGCCTGCCTTTGTTGAATATAACAGTGTTTAAGTTGTGTTAAGATATGCTGTGTTTAGCATCAAAGGGTGCTAAAAGTGTTACAGTGGATTTGTAAACAAGTTTTAGCAACGTGTCTTTATCTGCATCATTTTCACTTTGGGTTCTTTAGTTAATGCAGAAGTGCAATTAGCATTTCTTAGCATTAAATGCATGCAGAGAGTGTTAATATCACCTTGCTAACTTTAAAAGAGTCTGCCTTTGCAGAATGTAACAGTGTATGATATCTGCGAAGGCTTACATAGTGTGTTGAGATATGCTATGTTTAGAGTAAAAGGTTGCTAAATATATTACTGCAGTGTTCAAACTAGTTTTAGCACAGTGTTTTTATGTACATCATGTAATTTCAGGTTCTTTAGTTAATGCGGAAGTGCTGTTAGCATTCGTTAGCATCAAGTTATAAAATAAATTGTTCTTTGTAGGCCCATCCTTGACTTCAGAAACTTCCATACTGTGTTAGCAACACTATTAGCATGTTATCACATACATAATCTTGTACTTTTAGCATTAAAGGTTGTTTTAAAGGTTATAGGAGCATTGCAAACAAGTTGTAGCTTGATATCTTTTTACGAACATGCCCGATCGCGCTGCTATCAGAGGTTTGATCTCTGTATTGAGGAACACTCTCTGGGGCGCTCGATTGGGAGTTTTAATTGGACGTTCGCCATGGTTTCTTCCTTCCATTTCCCTCACACAGACACACTGGGGACTCCGATTTTTGGCTTCCTACTCTGATTATCCAGCTTCAAAAATCACACACATACACACACACACATCTGTTTCTTCTCTAAATGTCTGCACGGTAGTAGTAGATGATTGCATTCTTGCATCAATCTGCAAAAACCAGGACAGACTACTTCACGTACACGCACATAAACTCCATCTCTCTGTCTCCGTTCCCCAGGAGGATAAACAGCACTGCGGATTTCATAATCATCACTCACATTAATGCGAGCGCATTAAATGCAGCATGCACCCTCCCAAGGCACGGCTTGTACTTTGGACGGTCCAAGTGTTTACAACGTTCATTTCAGAAAAGAGATGTTTTGATATTTGCTGTTTATGCGCTAGAATGTAGATTGCGGCTTTGATGCGCTTGCCGCATTTCACCATGCCTATTATTTCTGCAACCGCAGGGCATGCATCTTTTCTTCCTCCCCAGCTTGATGGTTTCAAATGCCAGGGCTTTCAATCTTTCCCTCGCTTCTCTGCCAGCGTATCTCCCCGTTTCAGTTGTGAATTCAACATGTTAGCATTAATAATGCATGGAAAACGTGCTGGATTAGGAAGCCGGCCAGTCATGAGCGCAGCCCTGATCGCATCTGACTGCTGGTGCTGTCCATTAAAAAGAAAACACACACTCGTATGGCGTATCAGCATTGGCCGGAGGTAGCGAGAAAGATAGGGAGATAGAGCTGAAGATAAAGGACCTGGGCAGGCATAAACGCACGTCTCGAGAGCCGCTTGACTGGCTCTCAGTGGCTGCCATGCTTTTATCCGCAGGTGCTGCGTCTCCTTGGCTCATGAAGGCATGTTTTAGAAGCCTGGATTATTTGAACCTTATTTGATTCATTTTAGGGTGTTGGGTTTTGCACTACAAAGCAAGTGTGGCATGATCTGGATGCATGCAACTCATTCCCATTTCAAAGGAAGTGCATGCTAAAACACAATAGCATGAGGTAAAAGTTTGTAGCGTTTTTGCTGAGTCGCAGTGCATGTAGTGCTGCTTCCCAACAAGTTCATAACATTCGCCTCTGTACGGCTCAATTATTCATACACACAGGTCCTTGTGCATTTTACATGATGGTGCGGTTAGAAATGCGCCTCCTTCCCCAGCCCTTAAGGGCTTGCCAAGGTGGGGAATATGAAATGAGAGCATTCGATTCCAGGAACGCCTATATTCTGGTGTTTAAAGGTAATCACACTGACCCAGAATATGACCAAGCAACATGAGTGCAACATGGCAATTTTTAATGTAACATACCATAGATTGAATTTTAAAGCTGGGATGATGAATCAAAGCATTGTGAATCAAAATATGATTCTGAAATTTTCTGAATCCTTTGCGATTCCCTCTTGAATCAATTCTGAGATATATTTTTACCACAAGATGGGGTTGTAAATGCTTTATAAAGAGCCAGACTTGGTCAAACCTTGCACATCTGCTGTTAAAAGCAAACCTAGAGGGTCGTCTGTGGTTTTAAAACTAGCCTATAGCGCCAACAGTTTTTTAAAAACAAGCCTAGAGCCCTGTCTGCAAATGAACAACTAGCCTAGAGTGCCCTCTGCTCCTGTCTGGTGTTAAACTAGAATGCCATCTGCTGCTAAAAACTAGTCTTGAGCACTATCTAATGTTAAAATTGTCCCTAGAGTGCCATCTGCGAATAAATTCTAGCCTAAAGTTTGGTCTGCAGGTAAAAACAAGCCTAGAAACATTCTCCATAGCTAAAAAGTAGCCAAGAGCACATGGCAAACTAGTCTAGAGCACCATTTGCTGTTAAAATCTTGTATAAAGCACTGTTAAAAACTAGTCGAGCGCCATCTGCTGTAAAAATCTAGCATAGAGTACTGTTAAAAACTAGTCTAGAGCGCCATCTGCTGTAAAAACTAGCCTAGAGTGCCATCTGCTGTAAAAACTAGCCTAGAGTGCCGTCTGCTGTTGAAAACTACCCTAGAGTGTCATCTGCTGTTAAAATCTAGCATAGAGCACTGTTAAAAACTAGTCTAGAGTGCTGTCTGCTGTTAAAAACTAGTCTAGAGCATTGTTTAAAACTAGCCTAGAGTGTTGTCTGCTTGTAAAAACTAGCCTAGAGTGCCATCTTCTTCTAAAAACTAGCCTAGAGACGCATCTGCAGTTAAAAACTAGCTTAGAGGGCTGTCCGCAGGTAAAACCTAGCCTAGAGCACCGTCTGCGGTTTAAAAACCAGCCTAGAGACACATCTGCGGTTTAAAAACTAGCCCAGAGCGCAGTCTATTGTTGAAAACTAGCCTAGAGCGCCATCTGCAGTTTAATAACTAGCCTAGAGCACCATCTGCGGTTTAATAACTAGCCTAGAGCGCCATCTGCGGTTTAATAACTAGCCTAGAGCACCATTTGCGGTTTATTAACTAGCCTAGATCGCCATCTGCGGGTTAATAACTAGCCTAGAGCGCCATCTGCGGTTGAATAACTAGCCTAGAGCACCATCTGCGGTTTAATAACTAGCCTAGAGCGCCATCTGCGGTTTAATAACTAGCCTAGAGCACCATTTGCGGTTTATTAACTAGCCTAGATCGCCATCTGCGGGTTAATAACTAGCCTAGAGCGCCATCTGCGGTTTAATAACTAGCCTAGAGCACCATCTGCGGTTTGATAACTAGCCTAGAGCGCCATCTGCGGTTTAATAACTAGCCTAGAGCACCATTTGCGGTTTATTAACTAGCCTAGATCGCCATCTGCGGGTTAATAACTAGCCTAGAGCACCATCTGCGGTTTATTAACTAGCCTAGATCGCCATCTGCGGGTTAATAACTAGCCTAGAGCGCCATCTGCGGTTGAATAACTAGCCTAGAGCACCGTCTGCGGTTTAATAACTAGCCTAGAGCGCTGTCTGCAGTTAAGAACTAGCCTAGAGCATTTTCTACTGCTAAAAAGTAGCCTAGAAAATTGTTAAAAACTAGTCTAGAGCGCTGTCTGCGGCTAAAAACTAGCCTAGAGCATCACCTGCTGCTAGAAATGAGTCTTTATAACTGTTAACCTAGAGTGCCATCTGCTGTTACAAATTAGCCTAGCGCACTGTTTAAAACTAGCCTAAAGTGCCGTCTGCTGTTGAAATCTAGCCTGGAGCACCATCTTCTGCTAAAAACTAGCTTAGAGACGCATATGCAGTTTAAAAACTAGCCTAGAGCACCATCTGTGGTTAGAAACTAGCTTAAAGCACAATTTGCAGTTTAAAAACTAGCTTAGAGCACGTCTGCGGTTAAAAACTAGCCTAGAGCGCCGTCTGCTGTTAAAAGCTACTCTCGGAATCAATTCCAGAAAAAATTGCGATGCATTCCAAAAATCCATGAATCAATCCATGAATCACTACACATTGATTCATCATCCAAGCCCTGATTAATTTGCGGGCCTGTAGGAATCCATTGCTTTGTTTTGAACGTTGTGTTGGTGAATGGAGTGCGATTTGAACAGCCAGTGTTAGGGATGCGTTGTAAATCAGGGCGGACGTTTTCCTCTTTTGTCTGGGCATGCTGTGTCCGCTTTGGACGACTGGTTATGGCACTCCGGAGCCGAGTCCCTCGACTGACGCTTTCAATTGTTTATGTGTGCCGGAATTTCAAGTGTCGCCATGCAGGTTGACAGGAAAGCCCAAGCTGACAAGCCAGCTGTCACTAGGTCCTCACTCGCGCATTATGACTTCCAGGCTTTCTGGAAACGTAACACGCTGTACAAATAGCTGTGCAGACTGACACGCCGTGTGTGTGTATGTGATGACTGTGTTATTGCGTTGATCTCAGCAGAAGGACACAAAGGACTTATTATTAAAGTTTGAAGAGTCTCACGTGCCCTCTGGGGACGAGAACAAGGGAGTGCTGTTGCAGTGCATTCTGTCAGCACCCACAATCAAGATGTTGGCTGTTTTTTGGTAACTTGTGACAGTTTGGTTAAAACCGTTCCAAATATAGGAATAGTATCATGTGTGTGTCCATGTTAATCATTTTGAATGCATAATTAATTTATTTGTTGTCAAATTTAAAAGCTGTTCAGTGGTTCGGCATTGATGTATTTCCATTGCCAGCTTAGGAGATTGTCTATTTTTTTCATTATAACTGGTTCGAATATGTATTTTAATATTCTGTGGATGTTGTGGGACCAAGAAATGTTCGTCCAATCAAAACGTTTGGCCCGAACATTATGATAGGCTATCCTACCTGCCTGTCAAAATTTGTAATCCCATACCTCTGCTGACCTTGGGTGTGCAGAAAGTGGCTTTCAGTGCCATCAGGCTTACGTTAGCATTTTCCAAGATCTCTTAAGCTTTCTATCAAATAAAAAAACTTATGAAGTGTTTGGAAGTTTGGGATGATCTATCCCTTAAGGAGTGGTTATTTTTGATTGACCTTGAAATAGTATTAGGGGATTTAGAATGATTATTTGTTTATGAATATTAATGTAACATCATTAAATCCCCAGTATTAGGTGATAGGGATGGGTTGATAGACGATGCCATCATCCATCGCCGATGGTTGATTAACATCACAATGCTAACCCTGCTGAAAAATCCAGCTTAAACCAGCATAGCCTGGTTGGCGGGTTTGAGCTGGTTGATCAGCCTGGTTTTATAGGGGTTTTGGCCATTTCCAGAAAATGACCAGCTAAATCCAGCTAAAACCAACTTGACCAACCTGGTTTAAACTGCACATTGCTGGTTTTGGCTGGGCTCTCAGCCTGGCTAGGCTGGTCAAGCTGGTCTTAGCTGGTCATTTTCTAGCCTGACCAGCTAAGACCAGGCTGGAAATGACTGGAAACCAGCTTGGATATGGTCAAAACCCCTCTAAAACAAGGCTGGTCAACCAGCTAAAACCAGCCAACCAGCCTAGGCTGGTTTAAGCTGTTTTTCAGTAGGAAAGCCGGCATTGCCGATCCTCCGCTCTGCCCCCGTCGGTAACCCGCTCGCGAAAAATACACAGTTAGGCCTCGTTTACACTCAAACGTCTTAGTTTTAAAATGGCATTTTAGAATGAAAACGATCCATGTCCACACTGACGTTTCATCTAGCATTTCTAAACAGCCGTCCGTCCGCTGAAAATGCACATCATATGACCACACACATACACAAAGCCACACACACAGCCACACACACTGTCATGTGCTCGTCTGAACTCCAGAGAGCAGTGCATGTCAGACAATTTATCAAGGGTGTACCGCTGGATCGTGTCTCACTATAGTTGTTAAACGTGATATTTAATTCATCTTGTCTTGATCTAACGACTCTTCGGTCTGTTGAATCTATCAGGAAACGTGTCTCAGTGTCAGTACACTGCTTCAATCTTTCGCTTTCACGCTTGTACTTTATAATTTTAGCGAAAACCTCAGATACTGTTGGTTGGTTCCTGTTGGTTTTGCACCTTTTTTACCAAATTTGTCAACAGCATTATAACGACACAGATCACTCTGCCTATTCATGCCAGAGTCCCACGGAAAAAGTGATTGACAGGTGATAATTTGTGTGTAACTTTTATTTATGATTTGGTAATGGGTAAAACCAAGACCATGGGGGTCTGGTAGTTGAAACGGTAGGCTACGAATAATTAATTCGTTATTCACTGATGCTTATGACGACGATGCCATCGTCCATCCTGATGTTTCACATTAGACATCGCACTATGCCAAATTGGTCGACATCGCCCAACCCTGTTAGCTGATGCAAAAATTGAGAGAGGCCATTTTATATGAACAATTAGGCCCAATCCCAGCTCTACCCCTTAGTCCTTCCCCCTTCACATGAACACGAAAAATGAGGGGTAGGGGTGTCCCAATTCTTTTTAGCTTGAAGGCGTAGGGCTAAGGGGAAGGGGTACATACCCCTTTGAATGGAGATTTTTCAGGACCACACTCGAAACCAAGGGGTAAGAAAATTTCCCAAAATACACCAGCCACAATGGCAGCATAGCTGCACCCGGAAGTAAGGATATCCACAAATTTGTTTTTGTTTTTTTTGTCATTATTACGAATTTTTACAACAAACGAACATGTTTTAAAACATTCATAACCGCATTCGTGTTTTACCGTAGTGCTTAAAAAAAAAAAAACGCTAAATAAAAACCGTGAAATTTCAATATCTGCAATCCATAATAAAAACTCACAGCAGTCCCACAACATTCTGACACTCGATGACACTCGATTACCGATAGTCTAGTGGCTGGGAATGAGCTCTTTACAATGTCTAATATAATGTTAATGTTGTTTTTGGTCTGTTTACATTGATGAATATGGTTACTGTGTAAATACACTGTACAGTTACGATCTTATCGCCACATTAGATAGTTATGATAACATAATAAATGCCTTCAGTGATTTCCTGAAGATAAATATAAAAAAATAACACAACTGGAATAACTACAGCTGTCGCGATTGTTGATCCCATATGAAGCAAGAGATTGCGATGACATCTGCACACGTCATCATGTGTTGTAGTGCTGTCCCATTTCTTAGGGGTAAATTTTGAAGCCCCTCCCCTTCACACTCGGTTTCAAGGGCCAAGGGGAAGGGGTACAAAAATAGAATTGAAATTGGGCCTTAATGTACTTGTAGACCAATTTAAACGCCAATCATTTAGTATTTCTTGGACTTCCAGTCTTGGTCCTCCACCAGATCCCGAGGGCACAAATTAAAGCAGCGCCAGCTTGGACTCTGACTTGTTTGAACACTCTTTATTGAGTCACACAGGCCTGGAGGTTTGTCTACAGAAGACGCAGTCACTCTTTAAAGAGTCTCGGCGCTTCATGTCAACATCTCTTTCATTCTCGACAAGCGAGTGAGTGAGCGTTTCCGAAAGCAGCTACACATGTTCGCACGTCTCTTGCCATCTTGCCATCTGATGTTCTTGCCATCTTTAATTAAATGGTGTACAAGCACGTTCGCCGGGTTTCCGCCCCGCGTGTGCGAGAGACACACAGCAACCCGCAAAGTCGACTCCCGAGGCACACAGAGCAACGACGGTGGGGATTAATCGCAATTTGGCTAAAACAAAGAGACACCGTCTGAAATATTGATGAGTGTCTTGGTAATTACAAGATGGGCGGATAAGTAAATAATGACAAGATCCAGCGATAAAGCCTGACTAATTATGAGTTGTGTAATTGGGAGTCTGCAAAGAGCCTCAAACTGAGCGTTCTGCTGAAGAGTGTGAATGAATGCATTTGATGGTTGACTGATGAAATGGTGTTTAAGGTGCTGTACTGCTCTTCTAAAGCAAAAATAAATAGCATAATTTGTTTGCAGATGTTTGAGAAACATGCTAATAAACATACTTGTTTATCTAAAAACAATACTGAAGTAGATATGGGATGAAAACCGTTTTCAAGGTATACCGCGGTTTTGAAAGTCAAGGTTTTAAAACCGCCAAGTTTTCTGCTATACCGTTTCTAAGGTATATTTTTTATTTGGTTTTTTTTTGTTGGTTTTTTTGGACAGCAGTATCACCAGCAGAAAAGATCTCCAAAGATTACGTTTTAAAAGATTCCTGTTTTTGAAACAAAGAAGACAGCAGATTTATTTGAATTATTTAGCCTGACATCCAACATCATAAGACGTTAATATTAGGTTAGATGTAGGTTGTGACTTCAGGTGACCACAATTCAATGTCTAGCCTGCATCTAAGGACAACATTAATTTGATGTCCAACAACAGCGTTGATTTTACGTTGTGTTGGAAAGTGACCGAAATCCAACGTCGAGGCAACATCTTAAGCCAACGTCATATTGACGTCAAAAATTGACATTTATTCATCAGGTATGGCAACCAAAATCCTGCTTCTGATAGACGTCATAGTGGTAACCTCCACACATCGTCAAGCTGTAACATCCTTAGACGTTGATATTTGGTTCATTTTAGGTTGATTTTAGGTTGTGTTAGAAAGTGACCAAAATCCAACGTCAAGACAACATCTTAAGCCAACGTTATATTGACATCAAATACTGACATTTATTTGTCAGGTATAGCAACCAGAACCCAACGTCTTATAGACGTCATAGTGGTAACCTCCACACATCGTCAAGCTGTAACATCCTTAGACGTTGATATTTGGTTCATTTTAGGTTGATTTTAGGTTGTGTTAAAAAGTGACCAAAATCCAACGTCAAGACGACATCTTAAGCCAACGTTATATTGACATCAAATACTGACATTTATTTGTCAGGTATAGCAACCAGAATCTGTCTGATAGACGTCATAGTGGTAACCTCCACACATCGTCAAGCTGTAACATCCTTAGACGTTGATATTTGGTTCATTTTAGGTTGATTTTAGGTTGTGTTAGAAAGTGACCAAAATCCAACGTCTTAAGCCAACGTCATATTGACATCAAATACTGACATTTATTTGTCAGGTGTGGCAACCAAAATCCTGCATCTGTTAGACGATATAGTGGTGATGTCCACACATCGTCAAGCTGTAACATCATTAGACGTTGATATTTGGTTGTGTTTAGGTTGAACGTTGGATTCTGATGTCAATCCTATTTTCAATTCCAAACAAAATGCAACATCCCCCTTTGTATCACAACATCCATCTGACACAATGTTCATGTCCTGTGCCTGCTGGGATGTTTACTCTTCCAAAATATTTTAAATGTTTCTCAAAATAAAATATATTATGTTCAAAGGGGAAAAAGTTTGTTGACATTTCAAAAGAATCACAATACCGTAAAACCGTGATATTTTTATTCAAGGTTATCATTAGCTGATTAGCTTACAATGTAAAGCTTGATCTTCAGGCAAGCTTGCTCCTGTTTGTGTCGTCAATCTGGCAACCTGCATTTACATAGAGTCTCAGTAAACCTTCTCCAATATTTCAATTTGTACTGCAATATCTAGTTCCACCACTAGGTGTTAATGCTACACACTGCACATTACTAAACGTGTGTTGATCTTGCTTGTCAGTGAATGTCATCACTCATGAGGATTCTTCTGTTTTGTCTCTTTCAGAGTGCCAAACGTCCAGCGTGCCGACCCCTCGTCTCCAGCCTGCGGGGCCGCCGGCTCTCCAGCCAGGTCAAAGGTCATCTACGTCATGATGCCAACCAGTCACCTACCCATCCTGCTCTCCCTGAGCGCCCTGCTGCTGTCTCCGCTGCTCACCGGCTCCTTAGCCTTATGTAAGATCACAATAACTCCCATGTAAATCTTCATGTGTCAGTGGTTGATGGTTGAGGGTGGCCATTTTGGTTCAGCATCAACTTATTACAGGTCCAATATTGGGTTGAGATGTGGCGATGTCTTATTGTTTGCAAAATACCAGTTTAAATTCTGCCCATTAAAAAATGTTTTACATATCATAATAATAATGATAAAATCTGCAGGCGCCCCCTAGTGTCCAGTATGAAATAAACAAACATAACAGTACAATTTAAAGAGCTGCTCTATTAAAATAAATCTAATTAATGAAATATAACTAAATACAATGAATATAAATACTTTTCTTTAGAGATAAAGGACTTTTTATAAGTTATATAGTCGGTTAATGTTGTTATCACGATAAATACCAGAGAATACTGCGATTAAATTTTTTAATTCATATTGCTTATCCTTAATATTGTTAGATTCACTGGTTGAGGGCAGCGATTTGGGATCAATATTGACATAATACTGTTACAGTCCCAATATTAACTTATTCATTTGCTAATTTTAGTTCCACATTGGCATATTTTAACATTGAACGCCCACTACTGGCAGATCCCATGGTTGAAGGCAGCCATTTTGGATCAGCATTAACTTATCAACTTATTACAGGCCCAAAATTGGATGGAGATGGGAATGATGTCTTATTGTTTGCAAAATGCCAGTCAAAATTTAACCCATAACAATTTAGACCTATTGTAATAATAACGATAAAACTTGCGGGCACCCACTAGTGTCCAGTATGAATTAAACAAAAATAGCAGTACAATTTAAAGACCTCTACTTTATTAAAATATAGTAAATGAATAAAATATAACCAAATTAATGAATATAAATACTTTTCACTAGCGATAGATGACTATTTTGTCTTTTCAGTGGATACTTAGGAATCATATAGTCACTAGTGTTGTTATCGCGATACATACCAGAAAATATTGTCATATAATTTTAAGTTCATGTTACTTATCTCTAAGATTGGTAGATTCACTGGTTAAGAGAAGCTATTTGGGATCAATATTGACATAATACTATTACAGTCCCAATATTAACTTATTCAGTGGCTCATTTTAGGTCAACATTGAAGTATTTTATCACTGAACGCCGACTTCTGGCAGATCCCTTGGTTAAAGGCAGTCTTTTTGGATCACCATTAACTTTTCATCAACTCATTACAGACCCAATGAGGCGTAGAGATAGGAACGATGGCTTATTGTTTGCAAAATGCCAGTCAAAATTTAGCCCAGAACAATTTAAAGTTATTGTAATAATAACGATAAAACTTGCAGGCGCCCTCTAGTGTCCATTATGAGTTAAACAAACATAACAGTACAATTTAAAGAGCTCTACTCTATTAAAATATATTCAAAGAATAAAATATAACCAAATAGATTAATATAATTACTTTTCACTAGCGATAAAGGACTTTTAATGAATCATATAGTATGTTGTTACCGAAATAAATACCAGAAAATATTGTGATGCATTAAGTCCAAATTGCTTATCCCTAAAATTGGTAGATTCACAAGTTGAGGATCGATATTGACATAATACTATTACAGTCCCAATATTAACTTATTCAGTGACTTATTTAAGGTCAACATTGACGTATTTTATCACTGAACGTCCATGACTGGCAGATCCCATGGTTGAAGGCAGCCATTTTGGATCAGGCGCCATCCAGTTACAGTCAATATCATTGTCCTGGATTGTAGTTTTTGCCAACTTTTACATGAAGTGTAAGGATTAAACCTGCTGCTATTTGTGGCTCAGATGTAAAGGTGCAAATGTTCCAAAATAACTCTTAATAGCCACTTAAATTACATTTTTGAAGTAAAATAGGGTATTAGAAGCATGTTTGCATGCATTTTATGACTTAATTAAAGATTTAGTTTACATTATGGATTGTTCTGAACGTCCGATAAACTGGTAACTGGTTAGAAAACAAATCTACATTAATATGTTAATATAATTGGATAAAATATGGTTCTAGTCTTATTAAAAACTAGTCTTGGATTTAAAAATAAATTGAGAAAAGGTACATAATTGTTAATTAGTTCATTAGTAAAAATTTATTAGCCATAATTTGATAGTCAATTAAGAAATCATCTGATTTGTCGCATTTGCATGACAAGAGTATGCTTCCTATATTTGCGACTGCTTAACGCAAGATTAACCTTTAGCTATTTAATGCTTGCATTCTTATAAAAAAGTGTGTTATCTAGATTAGTTGAATCCGAAACCAAGCTAATTATATAGTCTTGATTAATCTAGTTGGCTGGATGATTTTGGAAGAACATGCTTCAGTTTTTCAAGGCAGTTTCATCATCATCGGCAAAATAAAAAAAGAGAACGAAACCCTGTGCGGTGATCTCCCCGTGCACATAGAGACGTGAAGTGCGAGATCACTGTTTATCGGCTTATTTCGTCTCTCTCTGCGCGTGTGTATCTCTTCATCAGACGGATCGAGGCCTGCGCTGTCTTTTAATTTCCAAGGCTCGAAGTCAGGATTTGTTCTGCACCATTTCTCCCCTAAGATGGGTTTAGAGACGCATTAGGGAAACAAAACAAAGAGTCAAGTGAAGTAAAGAGGAGCGAGTGCGGGATGAAAGCAGAGGTAAAGCCTCCCCCTGCTGCTTTCAAGCCTAAAATAGGTGTAATTCAAGCAAGAGATAACGTGAGAATGGGCCGCCGTCAGATACGCCACGTCTTTGTGTGCGCGTCTTTGTTTTGTCCTCTTATTTGTTGGTTTTGTAAGGCAGCCTTCAAGAGAAGGTAGCATACGTCTGGTGCTTTACTTTGAATTCAGTGAGGAATATGTTAGTTGTAAGTAGGCTGCTTGAACATTTAGTCACCTAATGCGATTATATAGGATTCAGATTCATTTTTTTCATGGGGGAGGGATACTTTAGATGTATTTCGACCTTCTAAAATACTGAAATGTATCCTAAATGTCATATTTTAATGGAATCCCTAAAACCCAAGAATGGGTTATACCAAAACAGAGAAAACTTCTTTATTCAGTGGTCTTTGGTGGCCTTTTCGGGCCGACATTGTAATTCCAGTATTCCAGGCCCAATGTTGTTTGAAGCAAGGATTGAGAGTGGCCATTTTGGATTGACATTGGAGGATAACCATTGCAGGCCCAATATTGATAGATTTATGGTTGAAAGCAGCCATTTTGGGCCGACGTTGGAGGATAACCATTGCAGGCCCAATATTGATAGATTTATGGTTGAAAGCAGCCATTTTGGGCCGACCTTGGAGTATAACCATTGCAGGCCCAATATTGTTAGAATCAGTCATTGAAATCGGCCATTTTGGGTAGACAGTGGACTCTAACAATAGTAGGCACATTGTTGATTGGACCAATCATTGAAAATGGCCATTTTGGGTCAAGTGTAACCATTGTAAGCCTAATGTTGATTGGTTCAATGATTAAAAGCAGCCATTTTGGGTTGACATTGGACTTCAACAATTGTAGGCCCCATGTTGATAGAATCAGATGTTAAAAGCGACCATTTTGGGTCGACATTGGACTCATACAATAGTAGGCCCATTGTTTTTGGTTCGACAATAGAGTTTAACCATTGCAAGCGCAATTTTGGTTAATTCAACTATTAAAAGCAGCCATTTTAGGTCGACATTAGACTTTAACAATTGTTGGCCCAATATTGATAAAATCTGTAGCTGAAAGCGCCATTTTGGGTCGAAATTGGAGTGTAACTATTGTAAGCCCAATATTGGTAGATTCATTGGTTGAAAGCAGCCATTTTGGATCAACGTTGGACCTTAACAATTGTAGGCCCAATGTTGATAGGATCAGTCGTTAAAAGCAACCATTTTGGGCCGACATTGGACTTTAGCAATAGTAGTCCCATTGTTGATTGAACCAATTATTGAAAGTGGCAATTTTGGGTTGACATTGGACTTTAACAATTGTAGGCTCAATGTTGATAGAATCAGTAGTTGAAAGTGGCCATTTTGGGTCGACATTGGAGTATAACCATTGCAGGCCCAATATTGATAGATTTAATGGTTGAAAGCAGCCATTTTGGGTCGAAATTGAAGTATAACTATTGCAAGCCCAATGTTATTAGATTTAGTGATTGAAAGCAGCCGTTTTGGGTCAACATTGGAGTATAGCCATTGCAGGCCCACTATTACTAGATTCAGTTGTTGAAAGCAGCCATTTTGGGTCAACATTGACATTTTACCATTAGAGGCTTAATACTGGGAGTTTGAGAGATTCTGTAGTTAAGGGTTGCCTTTTTAAGTCGACCTTCACATATTACTGTTTCCATACCAATATTTGGTAACTCAGAAGTTGAGGGTGGCAATTTTTTATCAAAATTGACGTAATTTAATAACAGCGAGGTTCAGGGAGGCCATTTTTGGTCAGTTTTAGTCCACATCAAAACATTACTTCTGCACTTTCAGTATTACCTAATCCAGTGGTTGAGCGTGGCCAATTTGGGTCAACCTTGGGGTATTAACAGTACAAGCCCCATATTAGGGGCTTCAGTGGTTGTGGGTGGCCATTTTGGAACAACACTGACGTAATATACTTGCTGGCGCAAAATTAGCTCATTCTGAGGTTAAAGGTGGCCATTTTGGGTCAACATCAATATATTATAATTGCAGACCCTGGATTAGAAGAGTAACTGCTTGAAGGCGGCTATTTTGGATAGACATTGATGTATTACATTGCCGGCTCAATATTAGTAGATTTAGTGGTTGAGGGTGGACAGTTTGGGTCATTGTTGCTATATTATCATTACATGCCTATTGTTAGCTGTTCAGGGTGGCCATTTTGGATCAAATGTTTGGAATGTTTGGAATGTTCCCATGAATATTTATTAGAAGTTTTGCATGTCTGAGATATTTGAATGAAACTAGTCGTGTAATTTCAATAGAAATGAATATTCTGGTCTTCATTTGTTGTCTATGTATGGCTAGGAGAAGCAAATCAGACATTAGCAAGATCACATTTGCGTTTCTTGTGTTGTTTATGAAGCATTGCCTTTCTTCTTACGATTATAGCATATAAAATCTCCCTATCAATTCCTCTCTGTTTTTGTTTTTTTAAACCATGACCCCCTTCAGAATTGCTCCTTGCCTGTTGGTTTGTCTTTTGTGAGCGAGCCGCTGTGATGAGATGTTTACTAGGCAGTGCACATCATCCCAGAGCTCTAATCACTGCATCCCCTCGCCACTGAAACCCGCCGTCGGATTGGCTGCAGTGTCGTCCGCTGCGCTCTCACGGGCTCTGATCGCTAATTACCGTCTCGTCAGGCTGTCGTACACCACAGCCGCTGAACGGGGGGACATTTTGTTGTTATTCTTGTGTCTCTTTCAGTGTTAGAGAGCCTAATTTGGAGAAAGTTACTGCAAATTGAAATTTGTTAGGCTGGAGTTAAGACACCATTTTGGAAAAGGGCTTAGCAGGGAGATGCTAAACGTTAGCAGTAAACAACTAATGAAAAAAAAGCTTTTTTAAAAACTGGTTAATTTAAATGAACTCTCTTGAGAGGTGGTCTTCATTACACCACTTAAAATTTCATATGAGTCAAAGCAAGCTTGGTTTGGAAAATGAGTTAGCATTTAAATGCTAAACATAAGCAGTTGCAAAAGTAGCTAGCATTTAAATGTTAGACATAAGCAGTTAGCGACTATTGAACGTGAAGTTACCAATACAATGCATTAAATTAAATCAAATGTTTCCACAGTAAGACCTCCTAATGTTTAAAGTTCAGGAACAGTCAAATGATTTTTTTGTTTTGAAAACAGTTAGCATCTAGATGCTAATGGTTAAGACTTAGCGACTGTTGCACTTACAAATAAAACTGCTTTTTTTAAAACAGATTAATTTAAATGAAATTAGGCTCTCTTGAGAGATTGTCTTTATTACACCCCTTAAAGTTTCATATGAGAGAAAACAAGCTTATTTGGGGGAAGGAGTTAGCATTTAAATGCTAAACGTAAGCAGTTAGCGACTTTTGAATATAAAGTTAGCAATAAAATTCATTAATTTAAATCAAAAGTTTCCACTTTGAGACCTTCTAATGTTTCATGTTTAAGTGTAGGAACAGTCAAATTATTATTTTCTTTTAGAAAAGAGTTAGCATCGAGATGCTAATGGTAAACAGTTAGCTACGGTTGCACTTACAAATAAAGATGCTATTTTAAACAGACTAAAATAACTCTCTTGAGACATGGTCTTTATTACACCACTTAAAGTTTTACATGAGAGAAAACAAGCTTGTTTTGAAGAACGAAAGCATTTAAATGCTAAACGTTAGCAGTTAGCGACTGTTAAATATAAAGTTAGCAATACAATTAATTAATTTAAATCAAATGTTTCCACTATGAGACCTCCTAATGTTTCATGTTTAAGTGTAGGAACAAAGTATTAATTATTTTTTAAGAAAAGAGTTAGCATCTAGATGCTAATGGTTAACAGTTAGCGATGGTTGCACTTACAAATAAAACTGCTTTTTTAAACATTAATTTAAATGAACTCTCTTGAGAGAGGATCTTTACTACACCACTTAAATTTTCATATGCGAGAAAACAAGCTTATTTGGGGGAAGGAGTTAGCATTTAAATGCTAAACGTAAGCAGTTAGCGACTGTTGAATATAAAGTTAGCAATAAAATTCATTAATTTAAATCAAAAGTTTCCACTATGAGACCTCCTAATGTTTCATGTTTAAGTGTAGGAACAGTCAAATTATTATTATTTTGTTTTGAAAAGAGTTAGCATCTAGATGCTAATGGTTAACAGTTAGCGACGGTTGCACTTACAAATAAAGCTGCTATTTTAAACAGACTAAATTAACTCTTTTGAGAGATGGTCTTTATTACACCACTTAAAGTTTTACATGAGAGAAAACAAGCTTGTTTTGAAGAACGAAAGCATTTAAATGCTAAACGTAAGCAGTTAGCGACTGTTGAATATAAAGTTAGCAATAAAATTCATTAATTTAAATCAAAAGTTTCCACTATGAGACCTCCTAATGTTTTATGTTTAAGTGTAGGAACAGTCAAATTATTATAATTTTTTAGAAAAGAGTTAGCATCTAGATGCTAATGGTTAACAGTTAGCGACGGTTGCACTTACAAATAAAGATACTATTTTAAACAGACTAAATTAACTCTCTTGAGAGATGGTCTTTATCACACCACTTAAAGTTTCATATGAGAGAAAACAAGCTTGTTTTGAAGAACGAACGCATTTAAATGCTAAACGTTAGCATTTAGCGACTGTTGAATGTAAAGTTACTAATAAAATGTATTATTTTAAATCAAATCTTTCCACTTCCTAATATTTCATGATTCAAGTTTAGGAACAGTCAAATTATTATCATTTATATGTTTTAGAAAAGAGTTGCATATAAAAAAAACTGCTTAATTTAAAATGAACGCTCTTGAGAGATGGTCTTTATCACACCTCTTAAAGTTTCATATGTGAGAAACCAAGCCTGTCAAGCTTTTTCAGGATTTAACCTGCATATGGTTCACATTAGAGTTGAAGAGCAGTTAAACGGCTGCTTTGGAAAATAAGCTAGATGTTAAATTTAGATGTTAATAGTGCTAGTAATTGCATTTAAAGCTACACAAAAGCCCTTTTTGCATTTAAAAAGAAGTATTTCAGCTGCATACTCTTAGACCAACAATTGCTCATGAAGGTTAACAAAGTCAAACTACTGTTTTGGGTAAGGAGTTAGCATTTGAATATTGAAAGTTGGCATTAGCAGGTTTGCATATAAAAGTACAAACAAAAAGTAATATTTTGTTATATTTGTTATATGCCAGGGACAACGCAGTGGCGCAGTAGGTAGTGCTGTCACCTCACAGCAAAAAGGTAGCTGGTTCGAGCCTCGGCTGGCTCAGTTGGCATTTCTGTGTGGAGTCTGCATGTTCTCCCTGCGTTCGCGTGGGTTTCCTCCGAGTGCTCCGGTTTCCCCCACAGCCCAAAGACATGCGGTTCAGGTGAATTCGGAAGGCTAAATTGTCCGTAGTGTGTGAGTGAGTGTGTATGGTTGTTTCCCAGAGATGGGTTGCGGCTGGAAGGGCATCCACTGCGTAAAACATAAGCTGGAGAAGCTGGCGGTTCATTCCGCTGTGGCTACCCCGGATTAATAAAGGGACTAAGTTGAAAAGAAAATGAATGAATGAATGTTATATGCTAGTAATTAGCATTTAACATTAAATTAGCTATTTACTATTAAACCTAATGCTTCCCTACTGAAAAAACAGCTTAAACCAGCTTAGGTTTGTTAGCTGGTCAACCAGGCTGGTTTTAGAGGGGTTTTGGCCATTTCCAGGCTGGTTTCCAGCCATTTCCAGCCTGGTTTTAGCTGGTCAAAGCTGGTTTTGGCTGGAAAATGGCTGGAAACCAGCCTGGAAGTGCCCAAACCCCTCAAAAACCAGCCTGGTTAACCAGCTAACAAACCTAAGCTGGTTTAAGCTGTTTTTTCAGTAGGGTTTGCATGTCCCAAGCTGCTACTTTGGGAAAGGCCACTTAATTAGCCGTTAGCGATGGTTGCACTTAAGATAAAAATAAAAACCTTTTTGAATATTGATTTTAAAGCAACAATTGATCATGTTTTCATACTGCATCACTGGAAAACATTCTTGTTTCAGCAGGATAGCAGCTAGTAGTATTAGGCTACTAGTAATTAGCAGCTAGCTTGCTTCTAATGCCCTTTGCGCTTTGACCTTGACTATGATTGTGAGATTGTGGATGTAAATTAGGTTGAGATTGGCATTTTATATTGACATCAAACAGGTGTTCATAAGGATTTAAAGACACGGCAGGGCCCACACACGGCGTGAAGGTAAACTTGTGGTCGTGGTGTCGTACAGCTGCGCGGCACACAGGCTTTTATTTAGACACACACACACACACAAAGCGAGTGGATGTCACCTCTGCGAGAGGTTGCCAACTGCATGATGTCATCCTCACCGCCTCCCTCGCGCTCGCTCCAGCGCTCATAAATCAACATGTGGAGGAGACGTTTTTAATCAAAAAGAAAAAAGGGCTGTGAATAAATCTGGCCTGTGGTAATAAAGCTGGGGGCTTGTTTGTGTGCGTGTATGTGTGTGTGTGTCCAGTGGCTTTACTTTACACGATTACTCCGAGTGCAACACATATTCTCCATGTCTTCATTCTCAATGCAAGAAATTCAGATTTTTTTTTCTGAGTGGAACCTAGACACCCCCCCCAAAAAACACACCACAATACACACCACAATACACAACCTGTATCGCAGAGGGTCCTAATACGCTATCCTGAAAGAAGTGCAATTTGTTTTGAGCAGCTGAAATTCATGTACATCCTCACTGAGAGCTAGCTGGCATCAATCACTCAACCAATTGGTCAACCATTAATTGAGTGATTTATTGATTGATTTGACTGACTGATTGATCGACTAACTCACTGGTTGACTTCTTGATTGATTGATTGATTGATTGATTGATTGATTGACTGGTTGGTTGACTAGTTGGTTGACTAGTTGGTTAATTGGCTGGTTGACTGGTTGGTTGACTGGTTGGTTGACTAGTTGGTTGACTAGTTGGTTGATTGATTGATTGGTTGACTGATTGAATGATTGACTGACTATTTGATTGGTTGTTTTACTGACTGATTGATTGCGTGACTAGTTGGTTGGTTGGTTGGTTAGTTAACTAGTTGATTGGTTGGTTGGTTGGTTAATTGATTGATTGGTTGACTGGTTTGTTGGTTGGTTAACTAGTTGGTTGGTTGATTGGTTGACTGGTTTGTTGATAGACTGGTTGGTTGACTAGTTGGTTGGTTGATTGATTTGATTGATTGATTGATTTGATTGGTTGATTGATTGGTTGATAGATAGATAGATTGATTATTGATTGA
Source organism: Danio aesculapii (assembly GCF_903798145.1). Lineage (NCBI taxonomy): Eukaryota > Metazoa > Chordata > Actinopteri > Cypriniformes > Danionidae > Danio > Danio aesculapii. Next base: position 4,264,736 of record NC_079456.1, on the reverse strand, counting down.
CTGTTTGATTGGTTGGTTTGTTGATTGACTGGTTGGTTGACTTGTTGATTGATTGGTTGATTGACTGGTTGATTGATTGGCTTTGATTGATTGATTGTCTGGTTGGTTGATTGACTGGTTGGTTAACTAGTTTGATTGATTGATTGACTAGTTGGTTGGTGGATTGATTGGTTGACTGGTTGATTGATTTGTCGATTGACTGCTTGGTTGACTAGTTGGTTGATTAATTGATTAAATGATTGACTGACTATTTGATGGGTTAATTTACTGTATGATTGATTGAGTGATGTTGGTTGGTTAGTTGGTTGGTTTGTTGGTTAACTAGTTGGTTGGTTGATTGGTTGACTGACCGGTTGGTTGGTTGATTGGTGGACTGGTTGATTGATTGACTGGTTGATTGATTATTGATTGATTGATTGGTTGGTTGACTGGTTGATTGATTGATTGACTATTTGATTGATTATTGATTGACTGTTTGATTGATTGGTTGGTTGGTTGGTTGATTGGTTGACTGGTTGATTGATTAATTGATTGACTGGTGGGTCGACTAGTTGATTTGATTGGTTAGTTGGTTGGTTGATTGGTTGGTTAATTGATCGATGGTTGATATTTGATTAAATGACTGATTGATTGAGTGACAGGTTGAGTTGGTTGGTTCGTTGATTGGTTGACTTGTTGGTTGGTTGGTTGGTTGGTTGGTTCATTGATCGATTGATTGACTGGTTGGTTGGTTGGTTGGTTGAATGACTGTTTGATTGATTCATTGACTGACTGACTGACTGACTAATTGATTTGTTGGTTAGTTGATTGATTTATTGATTGGTTATTTGAATCATTGATTCATTGACTGACTGAATGATTGACTAAATGACTCACTGACTGTTTAACTTGACTGACTGATTTCATTGAAAAATGCTAAACTAAAATACTTGTGCTAAACATTATAGTACACAATGCTAAACAATCCAAAGCTTGTCACAGCATCTCCACATCATTTCTCTCCATGTGATCTGACGTGCTTCTATTGCCCTCATTTGTATAAAAGCATCTGCTAAATCAATAAATGTAAATGTAATCAACGATGAAGCATCGACTGAGGGTCCTGTTTCCCACAATGCTCAACACAGGCTCTAAAAACAGCGCATTGGATTGGGTGTGCCTCCGTCTGACCACACAACACCCAATCTCAACCTCAAACACACTCCCCTGAAAGACCTCACGACGCCCCGTCCAGCGCCGCGCTGACCGGACAGAAATATCCCATGTCGAAACTGTACACCACAATGCTGGTCCCACGCAGCGCCATAAAAATCACTTTGTGTTCCTGCTGCTCTGAGAAGCGTCGCTCAATAACACAGGCTTGTGTTATTCCTCCATTTTCGGTGTTTATGTTTGGGACCACAAGCTACAATGACTTCCTATGGCCCTCGCTATGTTAGGAATCCCGCCCCAAAGGCTTATTTGTTGTCGTTCCACAAAATGCGCAAGATTTGAATGGTGTTTTTTAAATTTTCAGAAGGTGGAGCACAAAAAAAGACACTTTGTGGAATGTTCATGCTGCTCTTTTTTACACATCATCATTAAAAATGGTCAAGCTTTAAAAAACCTTAAACTTTAACTGTATTTTTATTAATTAATTAATTTTAAATTTAATTTAAATTGTTAATTTCTGTGTAGTTTTAGTTTGTTTCTTTAATGGTTTTAGTTTTATTTATGTGCGAAACACATTTTTATTTAGTTTTTATGTATTTAGTTTTAGTCTTTTTGTCGCTAATTCTAGTTTAGCAGAATTCTGAAGAGCTATGTTGTTTTTTATGAGAAAAAGCACTTTATTTTGTGAAGCACAAAAAGAGATGCTTTGCAGAATGTTCATGCTGCTCTTTTCCACACAATATCACCAAAAGTAAGGCCAAACAATCGAAAAACAAACGTTCTCAAAAAGCATTTATTGGATGTAAGGTGTTATTATAGTTTCGCAATTTTTATTTCGATATTGTTTTTTATACTTGCTGTAAGTTTCTGTTTAGTTTTAGTTTGTTTCTTTAACAGTTGCGTTATTTTTAGTTAAGCTTTTATTTTGCAAAACACATTTCTATTTAGTTTGTATGTATTTAGTTCCAGTTTGGGTTTTGAAGAGCTTCGTTGTGTTTTTTTGTTTTTCGCGAAACGGTGCTTTGTTTTGTGGAGCACAAAAAGAGACGCTTTGCACAATGTTCATGCTGCTCTTTTTCACAAAAATGAAAAAGCTGCTCTTTTTGCCAAAAACGCATTATTTTTACAATTTTAAATTAGTTTTTATTTTGATATTATATATTTTTAAATTGCTTTACATTTCAATCTAGTTTTAGTTTATTTACAGCAATAGTTTTGTTAGTTTTATTTTAGTTTTTATATTGTGAAACACAATTCTATTTTAGTTTTTATATATTTAGTTTCAGTTTTAGTTTTACTAATTCTAGTTTAGCAGAGTTGTAAAGATCTATGTGTTTTTTTTCTGGAAATGACATTATTTTGTGGAGCACAAAAAGAGACGCTTTGCACAATGTTCGCGCTGCTCTTTTCCACAAAAATGAAAAAGCTGCTCTTTTTGCCAAAAACGCATTATTTTTACAATTTTAAATTAGTTTTTATTTTGATATTATTTTTAAAATTGCTTTACATTTCAATCGTTTGAGTTCATTTACAGCAATAGTTTTGTTAGTTTTATTTTAGTTTTTATATATTTAGTTTAAGTTTTAGTTTTACTAATTCTAGTTTAGCAGCGTTATAAAGATCTATGTGTTTCTTTTTTCTGGAAATGACATTATTTTGTGGAGCACAAACAGAGATGCTTTGCAGAAAGTTCACGCTGCTCTTTTCCACACATTTTTAATTACTTTTAAAGTCGATACTATTTTTAAAATCTAGTTTGTTTGCAACATTAATGGTTTGGTTTATTTTAATAAAAAAATTTGTGTGAAAAACATTTCTATTTAAGTTTCAGTTTCTCATGTTGGCGTGGGTTTCCTCCGGGTGCTCCGGTTTCCCCCAGTCCAAACACATGTGCAGTAGGTGAATTGGATTAACTAAATTGTCCGTAGTGTATGAATGTGAGAATGACTGTGTATTGGTGTTTCCCAGCACTGGGTTGCAGCTAGAGAGTCATCCGCTGCATATTTTGTGAAGCGGCAGCCCAGAACGTGTAGCGTTTAGCAATCTTCTTAAGTGTCGGCGTGCCGCTCGCCAGCTCCCCTCCGCTCTGATTGACTCAGGCAGAAAGTGACGAGAGCGATTTCAATAATTTATTTTCCCTTTGAAGCTTCCAAGTGAGAGATTTCAGGTCCCCGAGGGAAACGAAACCCTCCCTCCGTCTTGTCTTTTTAAAGTTATCAGCTAAAAGGCCCGAATGTCCCTCATTACCTGCCTGGCTTTAACCTCCCTCATGCAGCTCCATTGCCAGAGTCGGTCTCTTCTGCTCGGGCAGCGTCGCTCTGCAGACCACATGTATTTTTAGGTTGCTTGTTACAGGAATTGCTCACCCACAAATGTTCCAAAATCATGATTTATTTTTTGTGGAGCACAAAAAGAGATGTTTTGAAGAATGTTCATGCTGCTATTTTTCCTAAAAATGGTCACTTAAGCCTGGTTTATACTTCTGCGTCAAGTGATCGGCGTGACCTACGGCGCAAGCCTTGCACAAAGCCATGCATTTATACTTCTGCACGTTTTCTGTTGCTCTGCAATACACTTCCGAAACACTAGCTGGCAGTAGGTGTCTATGTTTCTCTGTGTCCAGTTCCTTCGCTGGTGTTTTGTTTTTTCTGAACGATTCCTTAATCTACAAGTGGCTCAAATTCGCTCATTTTGAGTTGGGAACCGGCGGACGTGCAACAACTTTAATCATAAGGTAAACACAACTTCTGGAGCTCCTTCACGGGTCTCCCAGCCTGATCTCAAGAGAAAACGTAAGTATTTTACGTTTTGACAGTTTAGTGGCTAATTCGTACGAATTCGTACGAGTTTAGTTGTATGAAATTGTACGATTTTAAAAAGGAGGCGTGGCACCTAACCCCACCCCTAAACCCAACCGTAATTGGCAGATGAGCAAATCATACTAAATTGTACGAATTAGATCGTACGAATTCGTACGAATTAGCCACTAAATCAAAAAGTTACGAATTGCCGTAAGATTGTGTTGGGTCTCCGCCCACACTTGTCATGCTACCAAGTGCTACCGAGTTACATTTTTTGAGAGGTGCGTGTTAGCGTCGGCCACGGTGAGGGGCTATGCGTCCACGAGTATGCTGCACCGTTGCATACACGTGCGCTTGACGCAGAAGTATAAATCAGCCTTAAGGAGGGTCGGAAATTTTTTTTTGGAGTGCACTATTATAAATTTGTATTTATAAATTTGTTTTTATTTTGGTACTATTTTAAAATCTGAAGTGAATTTCAACACAAAAAGAGATGTTGTGAAGAATGTTCACGCTGCTTTTTTTTCCACTAATGGTCACTAAAAAAGGTCAAAAAAGCTCTCAAAATGCATTTTTATGTGCAAAGTTTATTATAATTTGAGTTATTTTGGTTCTATTTTTAAATTTGCTATAAATTTCAGTGTAGTTTTAGTGTATTTCAATGATAGTTTTGTTAGCTTTAGTTTCGTTTTTTTTTTTTTTTTTTCTTTAGGGCAGGGGTCACCAAACTTGTTCCTGGAGGGCCGGTGTCCTGCAGATTTTAGCTCCAACCCTAATCAAACACACCTGAACGAGCTAATCAAGGTCTTACTAGGTATACTTGAAACACCCAGCCAGGAGTGTTGAGGCAAGTTGGAGCTAAACCCTGCAGGGACACCAGCCCTCCAGGACTGAGATTGGTGACCCCTGATTGGTCACTCGGTACGAAATTTTTCGTATTGCATCGACGCCATTCTAGATTCTGAATATTTGAATGTTCAAATGAAGTTTGTTTTACAATTGAAAACATTTATTTTTGACCGTCAAAATAAGCCAAAATATATCAAATCTAATTTATGCGTAAAATTTGCCAAAATTGCCACTTTAATAAGAGAATTTTTGACATTTGAAAAGACAAACTAAACATAAAATACAACATAAAATACAACAACAACAAAAAAGATTCAATTTTCAACACGAATCTATTGTATGACTTCAGGACATTTAAATTGCATAGCAAAAGTTGTATAAACATGCATTATAGTAAGGTTTGTTGAGCTCAAAATCTCTTGATCAACATGCGCTTTAATTACATGGAAAAGAGCAGCATGGATGCTCGTCGAAATATCTTCTTTTTTGTTCCACAACACAATGATGAATAAATAATAATACGAGCAGATTTGACCAGCAGATGGCGCCTCAGTGGATCGTGTCACCTCCACCTGCTGTATAAACACACACACATGCACACACACTTTCTGGAGCGGCTCAGATTAATCATGAGGCAGATTAGCAGGCTCGGATTTACTGAATGTCAAAAATGATTATTTGGTGTCACCTTGAGCCCTTCGCCGACGTCCCATCAGCCCAGATCGAGGAAAAAAAAACACCTCCTTTGAGACTCAATTCAGCTGCAAATACCAGTTTCAAAAAGAGGAATAAATAGTTGACAGCGTCTGGAGTGGCCTTTGACTCCGCATTACAGCAGCCGGGATGATTTCGTTTGTTTATTTGATCAGAAACCCCCTCGTTTTCGGGTTTGTTTATTGTTCTCGTTTGCATAATTGATGTCACGGCTACAATTAAAAGCGGTCAGCCGATGAATCCGAGCCTGACTGACATAATGATGTTGTTTGTGTTGTCTTTTCTGCGCTAACGACATGTTTATTCAACGTTGTGTGGGCTCTAGTGGAAATCCTGGTGATTTAAACAACTGAAGTGTGAGATTTTGTTGTTACATATTAAATGACATTAATTATTAAGTGATTATATATTTATACGTATAGTTTTTATTTATTTATTTTCATTTTGTATATTTACTTGCAGTACTTTACTAAGTGTTAGTTTACTTCAGATTGTATTGATTGTAAAAAAAGTTTGGTATTGAAATAATAGTTTTCTCTTAATATTTATAGTTGACATTAAGTGTTTTCATTAAATCATGATAATTGTACAACAACTAATAATAATAATAATAATAATATTAATAATATTGTATAAAAAATCGTACTAAATATATTTTATAATAATATTAAATAATAATAATATTGTAGGCGATGCAGTGGCGCAATAGGTAGTGCTGTCGCCTCACAGCAAGAAGGTCGTTGGTTCAAGCCTTGGCTGGGTCAGTTGGCGTTTCTGTGTGGAGTTTGCTTGTTCTTCCTGTGTTCGCGTGGGTTTCCCCCTGGTGCTCCGGTTTCCCCCACAGTCCAAAGACATGCGGTACAGGTGAATTGGGTAAGCTAAATTGTCCGTAGTGTATGTGTGTGAATGAGTGTGGATGGTTGTTTCCCAGAGATGGGTTGCGGCTGGAAGGGCATCTGCTCCGTAAATAAGTTGGATAAGTTGACGGTTCATTCCGCTGTGGCGACCCCAGATTAATAAAGGGATTAAGCCGAAAAGAAAATGAGTGAATGAATAATAATGTATAATAAAGTATAATAATAATAACAGTAATATTGTATAATAAAAATAGTATTAAATATATTTTATAATAATGATAATATTATTTATTAATTATAATAATAGTATTTAATAATAATAATAATAATAATAATACTAAACAATATTAGTAATAATAATAATAATAATAATAATAATGATAACAATAACAATAATAATAATACTGAACAATATTAGTAATAATAATAATAATAATAATAACAGTACAACTAATAATAGTAACAACAATAATGGTGTTCTATAATAAATGTAATACCAAATAATAATATTCTTTAATATCAATATTGAATATAAATAATACTAGTAATACTGTATAATAATAATGTATAATAATATTAATAATAATACTAATAATAATAATAATAATAACAATAATAAACCTTAAGCATTATAATTATAATCATGATAATAATAATAATAATAATTATTATTATTATTAGGAATAACAGTAACGCTTAATAAGTTTAATAATGAATAACAAGAATAATAATAAATAATAATAATAATAATAAGAATATTAATAATGAATAATAAAAATATTAAATAATAATATTGTATAAAACAATTGATGGTGATGATGACAATAATGATAATGATAATAATAATAATAATAATAATAATAATAATAATAATAATAATTATTATTATTATTATTATTATTATTATATATATTTTTTATTATTAATAATAATATTATTATTATTATTATTATAGTTGAATAAGGCTTGTTGTTGTTTATCATAACAATTATGTTTAATAATAATTTTCTATTGTATATTATTAAGAAGAAGAAAAATATTGTGCAGACAAAATCTGGACCTTTTCCAAAATAAAACAAAAGTCCAAAATCTTTTTTTTTAAGTTTAAAAAAAAAGATTGATTATTTTAGGCATCAAGCTATTAATATTATATATCCTCCACATATACAGTTAAATCTATTCTTTACAATAATAAACTAGCACTTTAAGCAGATATATTTTTGCATGGTCTGATGGTTTGAACCCTCTTGCCATCGCAGGTGTCTGTATTTTTCGAAGTCTGTCAACAGGCACCAATCGCCCGCGGACGACGCAAATCACATTAGATTGTTGCCATTTCCTGGTGGTCTCGGTGGTCCGGCTGCCGCAGAATTGGCCTTATTGTGGAAGTTAATTTTGTGTAGTTGCTCCGCCGCACCTGTTAAAGCTTTGCTTATCCAGACTCTGTAAAACGGAGCCCGCTGGGGCAGAATCAGACGTAATTGCGCTAATGTGACTGGAGGATTGTGGGAAAACGACAAGCAGAGCGTGAACAATCCAGCCACTTCCTGTTGTGTTTGTGTGGAGGCTTTATGGGCTTTTTTCTGCTAAAATGTGGAGCCAGTTAAAATTCTGCTAAGCTGATATTCATAATGATACACTGCACTGCAAAGGTAACGTACAAAGGTATTGTGACAACACTATATATATATATATATATATACACAAATATATATATACTAATATACAAATAATACTAATATATACAGAGATTCAAAATTCAGACATTGATACATAGTTGAAGTCAGAATTATTAGCCCCCCTTTGAATTTTTCTTTCTTTTTTCAATATTTCCCAAATAATGTTTAACAGAGCAAGGAAATTTTCACAGTATGTCTGATAATATTTTTTCTTCTGGAGAAAGTCTTATTTGTTTTATTTTGGCTAGAATAAAAGCAATTTTACATTTTTTATGAACCATTTTAAGGTCAATATTATTAGCCCCTTTAAGCTATATATTTTCAATAGTCTACAGAACAAACCATCGTTATACAATAACTTGCCTAATTACCCTAACCTGCCTAGTTAACCTAATTAACCTAGTTAAGCCTTTAAATGTCACTTTAATCTGTATAGAAGTGTCTTGAAGAATATCTAGTCTAATATTATTTACTGTCATCATGGCAAAGATAAAATAAATCAGTTATTAGAAATGAGTTATTTAAACTATTATGTTTCAAAATGTGTTGAAGAAATCTGCTCTCCGTTAAACAGAAATTGGGGAAAAAATAAACAGGGGGGCTAATCATTCAAGTGGGCTAATTATTCTGACTTCAACTGTGTATTTATATATACATACTGTGTGTATGTGTGTACATATTTATTTATTTATTTATTTATTTATTTTTATTATTTTTTTCAGTATACTGTATGGTATTTGGCTATGATGCCTTAGCAGTATATGGTACAATGTTTTGGTACAATAGCTTTGCAATATATGGTACAAAATTTTGGTACGATACCTTTGCAGTATACAATACATTATTACATTATTTTTATTATCTTTGCAGTATATGGTATTATATTTCACTACGATAGCTTTGCAGTATACAATACATTATTACATTATTATTATCTTTGCAGTATATGGTATTATATTTCACTACGATAGCTTTGCAGTATACAATACATTATTACATTATTATTATCTTTGCAGTATATGGTATTATATTTCACTACGATAGCTTTGCAGTATACAATACATTATTACATTATTTTTATTATCTTTGCAGTATATGGTATTATATTTCACTACGATAGCTTTGCAGTATACAATACATTATTACATTATTATTATCTTTGCAGTATATGGTATTATATTTCACTACGATAGCTTTGCAGTATATGAAACGATATTTCCGTATGATACCTTTGTAGCATACTGTATGATATTTTGGTATGATACCGTTACAGGATATGGTATGATGTTTCTGTACAATAACTTGGCAGTATACGGTCCAATATTTGGGCATGATACCTTTGCAATATATGATACCTGTGCAGTATATGGTATGGTACCTTTGCAATAAATGGTACGATATTTCGATACTATACCATTGCAGTATATGGTACGGTACCTTTACAGTATATATTTTGGTACAATACCTTTGCAGTATACTGTACGTTATTATGGTACAATACCTTTGCAGTATATGGTATGATACCTTCGTAGTATACCATATGATATTTGGGTGGCGCAGTGGGTAGCACAATCACCTCACAGCAAGAAGGTCACTGGTTCGAGCCTCGGCTGGGTCAGTTGGCATTTCTGTGTGTTCGCATATGTTTTCTAGGTGACTTGAGTAAGCTAAATTGTCCGTAGTGAATGTTTCCCAGTTATGGGTTGCAGCTGGAAGGGCATCCATTGCGTAAAACATATGCTGGATAAGTTGGCGGTTCATTCCGCTGTGGTGACCCCAGATTAATAAAGGGACTAAGCCGAAAAGAAAATGAATGAATAAAACGATATTTCAGTATAATACCTTTGCAGCAACAGTACACTAGTTGTTTGGTACAACAACTTTGCAGTATACAGTAGGATATATTGGTATGATACCTTAGCAGTTCAGGGTATGATATTTCGGTATGATACCTTTGCAGTATACAGTATGATATTTCGGTACTAGACTCTAGCGGTATACGGTATTAAATTTCAGTATGATATGTTTGCAGTATACAATCTATTTTACGATACCGTTGCAGTATACAGAACAATATTTATATATGATGTATATAATAAAAGTTTTTAAGCTGTTGATAATGATAATAATAAAAAGTACATTTTATTAATTAAAGCATCATTTAAAGAACAAAATAATAACATTTTACATGATTTCTTAGCATTTTTCATCTGTGTTTATTGCTATTAACGTATATACTGTAAACATAATTGCAAAACCATTGTAATATATATAAAAGTAAAATATCTGAGAATCAGCTTTCCTGATTTTCTCTGCTCTTAATCTGCTGTCTGTCTATGAGAGATGATTAACATGTCATATTTTAGTGTTAATACTGAGAAGTGATTATATTCTGGACAGTGGTGTTAATGCTGAGCTCTGCAGAAAAAAACACATCTGACCTTTTCTGCCATCTGTTCCTCACAGACGCCGCCATCATCAGTCATTATTGACTTTATATATGTGCTCTTCATCACGTCTGGATCATCAACACATTTCACATATTCAGTAAAGTAACCTCTTTCAGTGAAATAAAGTGTATATTTTAATGTTTTAAGAAAAAAAAGAGTACACTGTAAAAATTATTTATTAGTACTACTTTTTAATTATTGCTATTACTAGTGTATTAGTTACTTTACCCTAAAAATAAGTGAGTGGGTAAACCTGCTGTAACCTGGAACTGTTATGTTGAATTAACTTCATTTCCATTATTATACATGCAAATAATTTACCCAAGTAAATTTCAAGTTAACAGGATAACTCACTTTTATTTTCAACTAAAGTCAGCTTGTTTTTTACTGTAAACCAGAAATCTGGGGTTGTTTTAACCCAACATTAGGTCCAATATGGACAAACTCAAGTTTGATTTAAAAAGTGTAAAAAAAAAAGTATTTTTTAAAATCCCAATGTTGGGTTTGTTCATATTTGAACAAACAACCCAGAATTTTAGTGTATGATTAAATGTACTATTAATGTACTTACTAATGTAAATAGTAAATACACTGAGTAAGGAATAAGTGATATGTACATTTCCTGTTGAAAATGTAAAGAGTTGTTTTGAATTGCAAAGAGCACAGAGTCCACATCCACAGCACAATTAACATTTACAAAATTACATTTGTAAATTCAAATTTGTAGATTTATCAATTCATAAATGCGCAAATCCAATTTGGAAATTCAAAACACAATTCATAAATGCGCAAATCTAATTCGTAAATAAACTATCCGTAAATGTGCAAAAACAATTCATAAATGCAAAAATTTGATTCCTAAATTCAAAATACAATTCGTAAATATGCAAATCCGATTCATAAATTCAAAACAACTAATAATTGCACAAAAACAATTCATGAATGCAAAAATCTAATTCGGAAATTCAAAACACAACTCATAAAATATGCTAATCTGATTTGGAAATTCAAAACAATTTATAAATGGGCAAATTCGAATTGGAAATTCAAAACACAATTCATAAATATGCAAATCTGATTCGGAAATTCAAAACACCACTCATAAAATATGCTAATCTGATTCGGAAATTCAAAACACAACTCATAAAATATGCTAATCTGATTCAGAAATTCAAAACACAACTCATAAAATATGCTAATCTGATTCGGAAATTCAAAACATTTCATAAATGTGCAAATTCGAATCGGAAATTCAAAACACAATTCATAAATATGCAAATCCAATTCCCAAATTCAAAACAATTAATAATTGTGCAAAAACAATTCATAAATGCACAAATCCGATTCGGAAATTCAAAACACAATTTTTATATATGCAAATCTGATTTGTAAATCCAAAACAATTCTTTAATGCATAAAAACAATTCATAAATGTGCAAATTCAGTTCGTTAATTCAAAACACACTTCATAAATACCAAATCCAATTCGTAAATTCAAAACACAGTTCATGAATGCGCAAATCTGATTCGTAAATAAAAAAGACAATTCGTAAATGCACAAAAACAGTTCATAAATGCGCAAATTCGATTTGTAAATTCAAAACAAATCATAATATGCAAATCTGATTCGGAAATTGAAAACAGTTAATAATTGTGCAAAAACAATTCGTAAATGCACAAATCTGATTTGGAAATTCAAAACACAATTCATAAATATGCAAATCCGATTCCTAAATTCAAAATACAATTCATAAATATGCTAATTTGATTTCTAAATTCAAAACAATTTATAAATGCACAAAAACAATTCATAAATGTGCAAATCCAATTTGTACATTCAAATCGCAATTCACAAGCAAAAATCTATTCTATTTCCCTAAATGCTCACACAAATGCATCTTACCTAAATACATTTTTAAAAAATGACACAAATAAATAAATCAGTTTCTTGAACGGACCTCCGTCACGCATTTTTGAGTTTATTAATTGGATTTGTGCATTAATGAATTGTGTTTTGAATTAGGAAATTGTTGTTTTGTAAAAGTGAATTGTGCTGTGCACATGTGAATTTGACTTTGTAATGTGTTAGTGTTGAGACTGATCTGGCTCCATAGAGAGAGAGAGAGAGAGAGAGCTCAGTCCTGTGGTGTTTTTGGAAGCTTCTGTGAATTATTCTTCATGCGGGGGTCTCTGAGGGTGAAGATAATGATGATGATGGTGAAACTCGACCCTCTGGTCCTCCTGAAATGCCACTCATCTCCACATTTTACCTGCACTTTCCTCATTTTCTCTGTAATGCAGGGGGTTTTTCTGCTCGATGCTGTTAGAGAGAGAGGAATATGGGGCGGCTTGTGTCAAGAAATTTGATTGATGACGGTCACGCCCCTTTTAGGCGGGACTTCCGGTTTAAGCCCCGCCCCTTTTTAATATACATTTAATAATTCCGGTAATTAGATTCTTATCAGTTTAATTAAAATAATAATTCCGGTAAATAGATTCTTATCAGTTTAATTAAATGAATAATTCCGGTAATTAAATTATAATTCCGGTAATTAAATAATAATTCCGGTAATTAAATAATAATGCCGGTATTTATATTCTTATCAGTTTAATTAAATTATTATTAATTCCTGTAATTAATTCTTAATTGTAATATTAATTATAAAAATAGATATTATAATATTATTAATTAGATTGTAATCAAATGAAATAAAATATATCAACCGTTATTAAAACCATATTTTAATTATTGTACTACATTATATTATATTTTAAATATTGTACTACATTATATTATATTTTAATTATTGTACTACATTATATTATATTTTAATTATTGTAATACATTATATTGTATTTTAATTATTGCAATAAAGTATTATAATTATATACTATTATACACTATTATATTATACTAATATATTTTATTATATTTTAATATAATTAATAAACTATTAGTATCTCCCACCTGGTCTTGCCTGCGCTCTGGTATGACCATACTGGCTCTGTGTGTGTGTGTGTGTGTGTGTGTGTGTGTGTGTGTGTGTGTGTGTCTGGTACGGGTGTTGGGCTGGGTCTTGGTAATTTGAAGACGGTTAAAGACTGCTTGTGAAAGATAGAAGGCATATCTGATGACTGTTACAATGCAATTGCTATATGCTACTATGTGATAAGAGAACGTAATGGTTGCGCTTGTTTAATAAACGCGAACGTCCGCTTACATGGCTATCAGTCAGTGTGGCTCTTACCGGCTGTTTAGGCATGGGTGTGTCTGTGTGTGTTTGTGTGTGTGTGTGTGAGCGATGATAAGGTAAACTTATCCTTTAGACAGCATCCCGTCAACTATTTGTGAAAGATTTATATCAGATATGGAACATATATCTGATTGCATGAGGTGGGTGTCTCCTACTAAATACTATATGTTGTTAGGTGATTAGAAACTGTGCTGATATTGCATATCTATATATTCACATGCAGCCAACTGTGTGCATGTGTATGCCTGGGTCTGGTTGTGTCTGCTTGAATTCACGACACAGTATTTAATGAATCAGCCTTTATTATTGCTCATTAATAGGTTATGTTGTTTTCACATTATTACTACATTAAACTAATACATATTTTAAGACAGACAAAAGACCATCAGTCATATCGTTTTAATGTATCTTTTATCGAAACTATCTAATTAAAATATATTTACAATATTAATCCAGCAAATAACAAATCTTAATATGCATTGACGACAAATTAGCAGACCTTGTAAAACTATTTATCTAAAAATGTAATGTTCTAAACTGTTGGTTGAAAAACACAGATGTAAATTCCAGTTGTCTTTGTGATTAATGAAAAGTTTTATTATGAAAAACATTTTAAACTGAATGTTTTTCTTTTGACTAACACATTTTCAATATATTTACATGCATGATCTGTATTTTATGGCACACATTGTAGTATAATTAATCTAAAAACGTAATGTTTTGCACACTGGTCATCACTGGTGTAGATTTGAAAATAAATGATTTAAAATAAAAGATTTACTAAAAGGTCTTATCAGTCTTTAGACAGTATTGTTATTTCTGTTTCAAAAGGTAAATAAAAGGTATTGTACTGCTCACAATTGAAGCCAAGCAACTTAGTTACGGAATTTTAGATTCAAACTGATTGGAATTCTTTAAAAATTCTTGATAATATAAAGAGAAATATAGAGATTATTCCGAATATAAAACAAAAATATAAACATAAAATGATTTTCAGTTTATCTAAAAACAGTACAGCTCCATCCCTTAGTTACCTTTACTTAATGTTATACAGTAAAATGTATTAGTTTATCTACTGGATCCACCATTTATATGTTCACATAACAGTGTTAAATCAAGTAAGCCTACACATTTGTCAAATAAGTCAAGTTTAAAGGTAGTTCTTGAAAGTAGACAGAGCAAATGATGCTTTTCTTTTACCATTAGATTTAGATGAATTAAGATTATTGATACTACACACATTTTGTAGTGAGTGTATATGTTTCTTTAAATTGAAGGTTTTTCATTGACATACACATTTTCAACTGAACAATCTAAAATCGAACAATGTTTATTTTTTTTCACTCTGAATATAAACGTTATCACACGGAAAAGTGATGTTTAAAATACTATTCATTAAAATTAACGCATGACTAGAGTTTTGTTTTTACAAGCCAGAAACATTGAGCTAATTCAAGCTTTTGATTTTGCACTCTGTTGCACTTTTTCAACACAAAATGTAAGCTTTTTATGCACCTGCTAAAAATCTGTAATTTTGAGCCACTGTCAGAGTTTGTAAGTTACAAAGCATACATGTTTTTAAAACTGTCAGTTCTCAAAAGTTACTTAACGTTTCTTCTGGAGTTTTTAAGAACAACATTGCAGGGGCTTCGTCAAACATAAAGATACATCTCAAACATTAGATTCATACTGACACACAAGCCTTTGTAAAATTTAAGAGAGAAAATCAAAGAATAGTTTCATTTGTGGGGGAAAAAAGTGATAATATGAAATACATTGCTTACACCAATATGGTCTAATGGTTAGAATTTCTGGGTTTTATGATATGGGAATATTTTTTACCTCTAATGTGTCCCAAGTAACATTAATAACAACACTTAGCCACAGTTATTTGTATCGTAGTTGAATGCTACACGCTATACTGTCAACAAAGCACATTAATATCAAAGAGTAAATACATTTTATTTTAAGAATACTTTCCAGTAAACTTTAATGAATGAATACGTTTATTTTATCAATCTTCTAATGCAGAATGTTTTTGAAACATTTAATTATGTTTTATGACCAGTGTCGTCTGACCAAATTATTTGACCTAATTCAAGCATCCGTTTTCTGCTGCACTTTTTAACACAAAATGGGAAAAAAGTGATAATATGAAATACATTGCTTACACCAATATGGTCTAATGGTTAGAATTTCTGGGTTTTATGATATGGGAATATTTTTAACCTCTAATTTGTCCCAAGTAACATTAATAACAACACTTAGCCACAGTTATTTGTATCGTACTTGAATGCTACACGCTATACTGTCAACAAAGCACATTTAATTATGTTTTATGACCACTGTCGTCTGACAAAATTATTTGACCTAATTCAGGCAACCGTTTTCTGCTGCACTTTTTAACACAAAATGTCTTTGCAAACTTTTTGCATATGTGTTAAAACTCTCAAAGCATCTGTTATGATGCATACAGTAAAAGACACAATAACCATTTCTACTGCCAATTATATTTTGTCATCTAGAACTATGAATCTACAAAACTAAATTGAATACTTGCCACTGAATCTGCATTAATATCTTTTTGCGACAGTGTCTAAGGTACAGTGTGTTAGAAATGTATTCTTTTCAACTGTCGTGAACGTTTGAGTTGTAAATGTTTTGGTTTTAAACCAGAGACAACCAACAATATTATGTATACCTTTTGTTCATACAGTTTTTCAAATGAATGAGAAATTATGAAATTGTACGTCAGTACTTCTAGATTTAAAACTAAATTGGGTGACAATTTTTAGTTTGTCTTTCTAAACTGACTACAAAACCGTTACACATGAGAACTGTGTGTTATTAGGGGTGTCTTAAACATCAACCAACTTTAATAAATGATCTACAGTTTATACCTTTATGCTTTAAACAAGTAACCACTCTTTGACACACTATGCAACATTTGAATTTTCTAAATATTTAAATATGCATTTGGCATAAATACAGGTCTTAAATCAATTTCGACAATGTTTCTATGATTGTTACATGCCATCATGTTTTGCGTCTAGCTCATTTTCTAACTTTTTTACAGGAAAGGCATAGACACTTTTCAGAACAAGCAATAGGTCATTTACACCGCTAGACTTTGAATGCACCAAATAACACATGGCCAATCTTGCAAGTTTACTTTAAGTTATAACGTTTGTATGTAAACCTGATCCTGTGTATGTAAACCACCTATGACTAGGTTGGGTAATGAAATGCCAAGCAGGTTTTTTTTTCTTTATAAAATGCTTGTAGAATTTAAAATTTAAAAACTTAGTTACATTAAAACATTTTACTTGTTTAACACAAAATCATAAGTTTACTTAAGCTGATAAACTTTTTATTTCGAGCAAATATACACTGAAATAGAGTAGTGCATAATGAACAAACATGGATTGCATAACAATCATAAAGACAAATCAACTAAGAAAAAATATATGTTTATACAGTCATACATTGAAGAAAAACAGGGAACACCAGAACACTGTAACGACATTACTGAATATCTAACCAGCAAAGAAATTCTACTAAAAGCATTCTGTCGTGTTCAAGAATGTGATTGGCCATAACTTCTACAATCTCAGTAATATTTGCTATGTTGTTTTGTGAAAGCAGTGACACACAAATATCTGTTATATATGTAGACATGCATAGAACCTGCGTTACTCCCATCTCATCACTCCATCCAGTCAGCACCTCAAGAATTTTTGTAATGGTTGCACAGACAGCACCACTGCTACGAACACACAGGTGAGTCAATTGATTTATCGTATCGGCCCATGAGTTTAAGGCACCTCTCACAACGTCCATTTCTCTCTTGAGATTTTTCACACGTTTGCCATCTCCTGTACAATCATGATTAGAATCACACGCATCATTGATGATCTTCTCCAGAAGAAAGACCATACGGTCCCTATAATGCTGTTTAAACATGTCGTCCACAATAGACCTCATTTGACAATCAAAAGCAGGGTCGCACTTGCACTCAGGCCTTTCATGCGCATCAGAGTCAGCATTTTGAGAACAATAGCAATCCGCCATCTTTGCAAGGGTCTGTCAGAAGAAATCAGAAAATAATTTTTTAGAAAACTTTTTTGTTTAATCACAATACAAAGTTTGTACCATAATCTGTGTAGAACATATGCAGTAGTTCCTTAAGGATGCTGCTGGTGTCCTTAAGCAGCAATAGTTCAGTCCTAATAGCTCAGTGCAAACAAGACCAAAGTAGGGGCTGTGGTCCTCAAAGTTAGTACCTTTTTATGTCTTTAATCTTCTTTTTACTCCTGATCAATGGGTTCTTGTTGAAAGTTCTGGGGTCGGTGACTGTGCCCAAAAGCAGTACTCCTTGGTAGCTAGAAGTAATAATGGGCGCTTTATCTACACATTCAATCAGGTCCACCTTCACTTACTGGGGCGGTACTATGAACATCTGCCATGGTGTCATAAAAGTCATGAATAAACATTTAGTTAACATCTTTTATTTAAGACATAGGCGTGATGATGTAGGGATACCTATTTTGATTAAACAAAATAAAAAATACAGGATCATACCGTAAATATATTCACTATGAAATATTTTAGAGAACTAATATTATAGAATTTTATATTTCATGGAGGTTGTAGGTTGACAAAATATAATGCTTACTTGAAGACATTTCAAAACTGGTTGCCATACTAATGGACAATCAAATAAATTTGAATGTTTTTACGCAATTATGTACACGCTTTTCAACATTATTCTGTGGTCTGAATTGTTCATTATAGTTGTTTATTTGGTTTCCTATTAGGGCTCAAAGCAGTCACATATTTAATTGAAAATTTGCTTATTTCATGATAGTGTTCTTTTTTAAAGAATTAAGAATTGAGAAGAAATACGCTTACATCTACACATACATATTCGTTTTGGAATTAAAAATGTAACGATACAAGACACGCTATTTATTTTAAGTGAAATATACTTGTAAGAAAATACAATTACATTTATGAAATGACCCATATTCCATAACTTATTGCAATGCCTTTGAGGTAAAATGCACCTGCTAAAAATCTGTAATTTTGAGCCACTGTCAGAGTTTGTAAGTTACAAAGCATACATGTTTTTAAAACTGTCAGTTCTCAAAAGTTACTTAACGTTTCTTCTGGAGTTTTTAAGAACAACATTGCAGGGGCTTCGTCAAACATAAAGATACATCTCAAACATTAGATTCATACTGACACACAAGCCTTTGTAAAATTTAAGAGAGAAAATCAAAGAATAGTTTCATTTGTGGGGGAAAAAAGTGATAATATGAAATACATTGCTTACACCAATATGGTCTAATGGTTAGAATTTCTGGGTTTTATGATATGGGAATATTTTTTACCTCTAATGTGTCCCAAGTAACATTAATAACAACACTTAGCCACAGTTATTTGTATCGTAGTTGAATGCTACACGCTATACTGTCAACAAAGCACATTAATATCAAAGAGTAAATACATTTTATTTTAAGAATACTTTCCAGTAAACTTTAATGAATGAATACGTTTATTTTATCAATCTTCTAATGCAGAATGTTTTTGAAACATTTAATTATGTTTTATGACCAGTGTCGTCTGACCAAATTATTTGACCTAATTCAAGCATCCGTTTTCTGCTGCACTTTTTAACACAAAATGGGAAAAAAGTGATAATATGAAATACATTGCTTACACCAATATGGTCTAATGGTTAGAATTTCTGGGTTTTATGATATGGGAATATTTTTAACCTCTAATTTGTCCCAAGTAACATTAATAACAACACTTAGCCACAGTTATTTGTATCGTACTTGAATGCTACACGCTATACTGTCAACAAAGCACATTAATATCAAAGAGTAAATACATTTTATTTTAAGAATACTTTGCAGTAAACTTTAATAAATGAAATTTATCAATCTTCTAATGCAGAATGTTTTTGAAACATTTAATTATGTTTTATGACCACTGTCGTCTGACAAAATTATTTGACCTAATTCAGGCAACCGTTTTCTGCTGCACTTTTTAACACAAAATGTCTTTGCAAACTTTTTGCATATGTGTTAAAACTCTCAAAGCATCTGTTATGATGCATACAGTAAAAGACACAATAACCATTTCTACTGCCAATTATATTTTGTCATCTAGAACTATGAATCTACAAAACTAAATTGAATACTTGCCACTGAATCTGCATTAATATCTTTTTGCGACAGTGTCTAAGGTACAGTGTGTTAGAAATGTATTCTTTTCAACTGTCGTGAACGTTTGAGTTGTAAATGTTTTGGTTTTAAACCAGAGACAACCAACAATATTATGTATACCTTTTGTTCATACAGTTTTTCAAATGAATGAGAAATTATGAAATTGTACGTCAGTACTTCTAGATTTAAAACTAAATTGGGTGACAATTTTTAGTTTGTCTTTCTAAACTGACTACAAAACCGTTACACATGAGAACTGTGTGTTATTAGGGGTGTCTTAAACATCAACCAACTTTAATAAATGATCTACAGTTTATACCTTTATGCTTTAAACAAGTAACCACTCTTTGACACACAGTTCTCATGTGTAACGGTTTTGTAGTCAGTTTAGAAAGACAAACTAAAAATTGTCACCCAATTTAGTTTTAAATCTAGAAGTACTGACGTACAATTTCATAATTTCTCATTCATTTGAAAAACTGTATGAACAAAAGGTATACATAATATTGTTGGTTGTCTCTGGTTTAAAACTAAAACATTTACAACTCAAACGTTCACGACAGTTGAAAAGAATACATTTCTAACACACTGTACCTTAGACACTGTCGCAAAAAGATATTAATGCAGATTCAGTGGCAAGTATTCAATTTAGTTTTGTAGATTCATAGTTCTAGATGACAAAATATAATTGGCAGTAGAAATGGTTATTGTGTCTTTTACTGTATGCATCATAACAGATGCTTTGAGAGTTTTAACACATATGCAAAAAGTTTGCAAAGACATTTTGTGTTAAAAAGTGCAGCAGAAAACGGTTGCCTGAATTAGGTCAAATAATTTTGTCAGACGACAGTGGTCATAAAACATAATTAAATGTTTCAAAAACATTCTGCATTAGAAGATTGATAAATTTCATTTATTAAAGTTTACTGCAAAGTATTCTTAAAATAAAATGTATTTACTCTTTGATATTAATGTGCTTTGTTGACAGTATAGCGTGTAGCATTCAAGTACGATACAAATAACTGTGGCTAAGTGTTGTTATTAATGTTACTTGGGACAAATTAGAGGTTAAAAATATTCCCATATCATAAAACCCAGAAATTCTAACCATTAGACCATATTGGTGTAAGCAATGTATTTCATATTATCACTTTTTTCCCATTTTGTGTTAAAAAGTGCAGCAGAAAACGGATGCTTGAATTAGGTCAAATAATTTGGTCAGACGACACTGGTCATAAAACATAATTAAATGTTTCAAAAACATTCTGCATTAGAAGATTGATAAAATAAACGTATTCATTCATTAAAGTTTACTGGAAAGTATTCTTAAAATAAAATGTATTTACTCTTTGATATTAATGTGCTTTGTTGACAGTATAGCGTGTAGCATTCAACTACGATACAAATAACTGTGGCTAAGTGTTGTTATTAATGTTACTTGGGACACATTAGAGGTAAAAAATATTCCCATATCATAAAACCCAGAAATTCTAACCATTAGACCATATTGGTGTAAGCAATGTATTTCATATTATCACTTTTTTCCCCCACAAATGAAACTATTCTTTGATTTTCTCTCTTAAATTTTACAAAGGCTTGTGTGTCAGTATGAATCTAATGTTTGAGATGTATCTTTATGTTTGACGAAGCCCCTGCAATGTTGTTCTTAAAAACTCCAGAAGAAACGTTAAGTAACTTTTGAGAACTGACAGTTTTAAAAACATGTATGCTTTGTAACTTACAAACTCTGACAGTGGCTCAAAATTACAGATTTTTAGCAGGTGCATTTTACCTCAAAGGCATTGCAATAAGTTATGGAATATGGGTCATTTCATAAATGTAATTGTATTTTCTTACAAGTATATTTCACTTAAAATAAATAGCGTGTCTTGTATCGTTACATTTTTAATTCCAAAACGAATATGTATGTGTAGATGTAAGCGTATTTCTTCTCAATTCTTAATTCTTTAAAAAAGAACACTATCATGAAATAAGCAAATTTTCAATTAAATATGTGACTGCTTTGAGCCCTAATAGGAAACCAAATAAACAACTATAATGAACAATTCAGACCACAGAATAATGTTGAAAAGCGTGTACATAATTGCGTAAAAACATTCAAATTTATTTGATTGTCCATTAGTATGGCAACCAGTTTTGAAATGTCTTCAAGTAAGCATTATATTTTGTCAACCTACAACCTCCATGAAATATAAAATTCTATAATATTAGTTCTCTAAAATATTTCATAGTGAATATATTTACGGTATGATCCTGTATTTTTATTTTGTTTAATCAAAATAGGTATCCCTACATCATCACGCCTATGTCTTAAATAAAAGATGTTAACTAAATGTTTATTCATGACTTTTATGACACCATGGCAGATGTTCATAGTACCGCCCCAGTAAGTGAAGGTGGACCTGATTGAATGTGTAGATAAAGCGCCCATTATTACTTCTAGCTACCAAGGAGTACTGCTTTTGGGCACAGTCACCGACCCCAGAACTTTCAACAAGAACCCATTGATCAGGAGTAAAAAGAAGATTAAAGACATAAAAAGGTACTAACTTTGAGGACCACAGCCCCTACTTTGGTCTTGTTTGCACTGAGCTATTAGGACTGAACTATTGCTGCTTAAGGACACCAGCAGCATCCTTAAGGAACTACTGCATATGTTCTACACAGATTATGGTACAAACTTTGTATTGTGATTAAACAAAAAAGTTTTCTAAAAAATTATTTTCTGATTTCTTCTGACAGACCCTTGCAAAGATGGCGGATTGCTATTGTTCTCAAAATGCTGACTCTGATGCGCATGAAAGGCCTGAGTGCAAGTGCGACCCTGCTTTTGATTGTCAAATGAGGTCTATTGTGGACGACATGTTTAAACAGCATTATAGGGACCGTATGGTCTTTCTTCTGGAGAAGATCATCAATGATGCGTGTGATTCTAATCATGATTGTACAGGAGATGGCAAACGTGTGAAAAATCTCAAGAGAGAAATGGACGTTGTGAGAGGTGCCTTAAACTCATGGGCCGATACGATAAATCAATTGACTCACCTGTGTGTTCGTAGCAGTGGTGCTGTCTGTGCAACCATTACAAAAATTCTTGAGGTGCTGACTGGATGGAGTGATGAGATGGGAGTAACGCAGGTTCTATGCATGTCTACATATATAACAGATATTTGTGTGTCACTGCTTTCACAAAACAACATAGCAAATATTACTGAGATTGTAGAAGTTATGGCCAATCACATTCTTGAACACGACAGAATGCTTTTAGTAGAATTTCTTTGCTGGTTAGATATTCAGTAATGTCGTTACAGTGTTCTGGTGTTCCCTGTTTTTCTTCAATGTATGACTGTATAAACATATATTTTTTCTTAGTTGATTTGTCTTTATGATTGTTATGCAATCCATGTTTGTTCATTATGCACTACTCTATTTCAGTGTATATTTGCTCGAAATAAAAAGTTTATCAGCTTAAGTAAACTTATGATTTTGTGTTAAACAAGTAAAATGTTTTAATGTAACTAAGTTTTTAAATTTTAAATTCTACAAGCATTTTATAAAGAAAAAAAAACCTGCTTGGCATTTCATTACCCAACCTAGTCATAGGTGGTTTACATACACAGGATCAGGTTTACATACAAACGTTATAACTTAAAGTAAACTTGCAAGATTGGCCATGTGTTATTTGGTGCATTCAAAGTCTAGCGGTGTAAATGACCTATTGCTTGTTCTGAAAAGTGTCTATGCCTTTCCTGTAAAAAAGTTAGAAAATGAGCTAGACGCAAAACATGATGGCATGTAACAATCATAGAAACATTGTCGAAATTGATTTAAGACCTGTATTTATGCCAAATGCATATTTAAATATTTAGAAAATTCAAATGTTGCATAGTGTGTCAAAGAGTGGTTACTTGTTTAAAGCATAAAGGTATAAACTGTAGATCATTTATTAAAGTTGGTTGATGTTTAAGACACCCCTAATAACACACAGTTCTCATGTGTAACGGTTTTGTAGTCAGTTTAGAAAGACAAACTAAAAATTGTCACCCAATTTAGTTTTAAATCTAGAAGTACTGACGTACAATTTCATAATTTCTCATTCATTTGAAAAACTGTATGAACAAAAGGTATACATAATATTGTTGGTTGTCTCTGGTTTAAAACCAAAACATTTACAACTCAAACGTTCACGACAGTTGAAAAGAATACATTTCTAACACACTGTACCTTAGACACTGTCGCAAAAAGATATTAATGCAGATTCAGTGGCAAGTATTCAATTTAGTTTTGTAGATTCATAGTTCTAGATGACAAAATATAATTGGCAGTAGAAATGGTTATTGTGTCTTTTACTGTATGCATCATAACAGATGCTTTGAGAGTTTTAACACATATGCAAAAAGTTTGCAAAGACATTTTGTGTTAAAAAGTGCAGCAGAAAACGGTTGCCTGAATTAGGTCAAATAATTTTGTCAGACGACAGTGGTCATAAAACATAATTAAATGTTTCAAAAACATTCTGCATTAGAAGATTGATAAATTTCATTTATTAAAGTTTACTGCAAAGTATTCTTAAAATAAAATGTATTTACTCTTTGATATTAATGTGCTTTGTTGACAGTATAGCGTGTAGCATTCAAGTACGATACAAATAACTGTGGCTAAGTGTTGTTATTAATGTTACTTGGGACAAATTAGAGGTTAAAAATATTCCCATATCATAAAACCCAGAAATTCTAACCATTAGACCATATTGGTGTAAGCAATGTATTTCATATTATCACTTTTTTCCCATTTTGTGTTAAAAAGTGCAGCAGAAAACGGATGCTTGAATTAGGTCAAATAATTTGGTCAGACGACACTGGTCATAAAACATAATTAAATGTTTCAAAAACATTCTGCATTAGAAGATTGATAAAATAAACGTATTCATTCATTAAAGTTTACTGGAAAGTATTCTTAAAATAAAATGTATTTACTCTTTGATATTAATGTGCTTTGTTGACAGTATAGCGTGTAGCATTCAACTACGATACAAATAACTGTGGCTAAGTGTTGTTATTAATGTTACTTGGGACACATTAGAGGTAAAAAATATTCCCATATCATAAAACCCAGAAATTCTAACCATTAGACCATATTGGTGTAAGCAATGTATTTCATATTATCACTTTTTTCCCCCACAAATGAAACTATTCTTTGATTTTCTCTCTTAAATTTTACAAAGGCTTGTGTGTCAGTATGAATCTAATGTTTGAGATGTATCTTTATGTTTGACGAAGCCCCTGCAATGTTGTTCTTAAAAACTCCAGAAGAAACGTTAAGTAACTTTTGAGAACTGACAGTTTTAAAAACATGTATGCTTTGTAACTTACAAACTCTGACAGTGGCTCAAAATTACAGATTTTTAGCAGGTGCATAAAAAGCTTACATTTTGTGTTGAAAAAGTGCAACAGAGTGCAAAATCAAAAGCTTGAATTAGCTCAATGTTTCTGGCTTGTAAAAACAAAACTCTAGTCATGCGTTAATTTTAATGAATAGTATTTTAAACATCACTTTTCCGTGTGATAACGTTTATATTCAGAGTGAAAAAAAATAAACATTGTTCGATTTTAGATTGTTCAGTTGAAAATGTGTATGTCAATGAAAAACCTTCAATTTAAAGAAACATATACACTCACTACAAAATGTGTGTAGTATCAATAATCTTAATTCATCTAAATCTAATGGTAAAAGAAAAGCATCATTTGCTCTGTCTACTTTCAAGAACTACCTTTAAACTTGACTTATTTTGACAAATGTGTAGGCTTACTTGATTTAACACTGTTATGTGAACATATAAATGGTGGATCCAGTAGATAAACTAATACATTTTACTGTATAACATTAAGTAAAGGTAACTAAGGGATGGAGCTGTACTGTTTTTAGATAAACTGAAAATCATTTTATGTTTATATTTTTGTTTTATATTCGGAATAATCTCTATATTTCTCTTTATATTATCAAGAATTTTTAAAGAATTCCAATCAGTTTGAATCTAAAATTCCGTAACTAAGTTGCTTGGCTTCAATTGTGAGCAGTACAATACCTTTTATTTACCTTTTGAAACAGAAATAACAATACTGTCTAAAGACTGATAAGACCTTTTAGTAAATCTTTTATTTTAAATCATTTATTTTCAAATCTACACCAGTGATGACCAGTGTGCAAAACATTACGTTTTAGATTAATTATACTACAATGTGTGCCATAAAATACAGATCATGCATGTAAATATATTGAAAATGTGTTAGTCAAAAGAAAAACATTCAGTTTAAAATGTTTTTCATAATAAAACTTTTCATTAATCACAAAGACAACTGGAATTTACATCTGTGTTTTTCAACCAACAGTTTAGAACATTACATTTTTAGATAAATAGTTTTACAAGGTCTGCTAATTTGTCGTCAATGCATATTAAGATTTGTTATTTGCTGGATTAATATTGTAAATATATTTTAATTAGATAGTTTCGATAAAAGATACATTAAAACGATATGACTGATGGTCTTTTGTCTGTCTTAAAATATGTATTAGTTTAATGTAGTAATAATGTGAAAACAACATAACCTATTAATGAGCAATAATAAAGGCTGATTCATTAAATACTGTGTCGTGAATTCAAGCAGACACAACCAGACCCAGGCATACACATGCACACAGTTGGCTGCATGTGAATATATAGATATGCAATATCAGCACAGTTTCTAATCACCTAACAACATATAGTATTTAGTAGGAGACACCCACCTCATGCAATCAGATATATGTTCCATATCTGATATAAATCTTTCACAAATAGTTGACGGGATGCTGTCTAAAGGATAAGTTTACCTTATCATCGCTCACACACACACACACAAACACACACAGACACACCCATGCCTAAACAGCCGGTAAGAGCCACACTGACTGATAGCCATGTAAGCGGACGTTCGCGTTTATTAAACAAGCGCAACCATTACGTTCTCTTATCACATAGTAGCATATAGCAATTGCATTGTAACAGTCATCAGATATGCCTTCTATCTTTCACAAGCAGTCTTTAACCGTCTTCAAATTACCAAGACCCAGCCCAACACCCGTACCAGACACACACACACACACACACACACACACACACACACACACACACACACACAGAGCCAGTATGGTCATACCAGAGCGCAGGCAAGACCAGGTGGGAGATACTAATAGTTTATTAATTATATTAAAATATAATAAAATATATTAGTATAATATAATAGTGTATAATAGTATATAATTATAATACTTTATTGCAATAATTAAAATACAATATAATGTATTACAATAATTAAAATATAATATAATGTAGTACAATAATTAAAATATAATATAATGTAGTACAATATTTAAAATATAATATAATGTAGTACAATAATTAAAATATGGTTTTAATAACGGTTGATATATTTTATTTCATTTGATTACAATCTAATTAATAATATTATAATATCTATTTTTATAATTAATATTACAATTAAGAATTAATTACAGGAATTAATAATAATTTAATTAAACTGATAAGAATATAAATACCGGCATTATTATTTAATTACCGGAATTATTATTTAATTACCGGAATTATAATTTAATTACCGGAATTATTCATTTAATTAAACTGATAAGAATCTATTTACCGGAATTATTATTTTAATTAAACTGATAAGAATCTAATTACCGGAATTATTAAATGTATATTAAAAAGGGGCGGGGCTTAAACCGGAAGTCCCGCCTAAAAGGGGCGTGACCGTCATCAATCAAATTTCTTGACACAAGCCGCCCCATATTCCTCTCTCTTGTTAGTGATGAGCGGAGAGAAGATAAACACTTACTGACACCACTACAAATATACACATCCTGTTCCAGGCCTCGATATACATTTATAATATGTGTGTGGCAGTGCTGATTATTAGTTTCGAAGTGTAATGAATATTATTATACACGTTTTTGTTTGTTTGTTTGTTTTTGTTTTTAAATCGCCTTTCAATGAAATAATTCCATTCTATTGTATTTTATTTATTGAACTTTATATTATATATATGATCTAATATTTAGATTAATATTTAGTTTTTAGTGGGAGGCACGGTGGCTCAGTTGTTAGCAATGTCGCCTCACAGCAAGAAGGTCGCTGGTCCTAGCTGGGTCAGTTGGCATTTCTGTGTAGAGTTTGCATGTTCTCCCCATGTTGCCGTGGGTTTCCTCCGGGTGCTCCGGTTTCCCCCACAGTCTGAACACATGCGCTATAGGTGAATTGGATGAACTAAATTGGCCGTAGTGTATGAGTGTGTGTGAATGAGTGTGTATGGGTGTTTCCCAGTACTGGGTTGCAGCTGGAAGGGCATCAACTGCATAAAACATATGCTGGAATAGTTGGTGGTTCATTTCGCTGTGGCGACCTCTGATGAATAAGGGAGCCGAAGGTAAATGAATGGACGAATTTAGTTTTTATTATTGTTATTATTTATAACTGCATATTAATAATAGCAATTGTAGTAAAATTGTTTAAATATTTATTTAT
Source organism: Danio aesculapii (assembly GCF_903798145.1). NCBI lineage: Eukaryota > Metazoa > Chordata > Actinopteri > Cypriniformes > Danionidae > Danio > Danio aesculapii. Next base: position 4,236,148 of record NC_079456.1, on the reverse strand, counting down.
ATTTAAAAAAAATAAAGTATCATAATCTTTTCTTTACTTTTACCTGAAAAGGTTACTTGCTAATATATATATATATATATATATTGATTTTATTCATTTACGTTACATTTTATTCACTTATAAATGAAAAATTCTAAACTTAAACATAAAATGTGACTAAAACATATATATTTTGTAAATAAAAAGATACATTTTGAGATGTTTTTAGTGCTTCGGGGGATGAAATATACAATTGAGGGCAAATGTATTATTAATATTTATTCCTATTCAAATATTTCCCAATTGATGTTTAACAGATTCAGGAATTTTTCACAGTATTTCCTATAATATTTTTTCTTCCAGAGAAAGTCTTTTTTTATTTTTTATTTTAGCTAGAATAAAAACAGTTTTTAATTGTTTTAACCCCTTTTAAGGTCAATATTATAAGCCCCCTTAAGCAATAATAAGGAACAAACCACTGTTTTACAATGACTTGCCTAATTACCGTAACTTTAACCTAATTAACCTAGTTAAGCCTTTAAATGTCACTTTAAGCTGAATACTAGTGTCTTGAAGAAGATCTAGTCATATTATAATATTATATGCTGTCATCATGGCAAAGATATTATTAGAGATGAGTTATTAAAGCTATTATGATTAGAAATGTGTTGAAAAAATCTGCTCTCTGTTGTATAATAACAGAAAAAAATAAAAGGGAGAACATATAAAGGAATTGAACAAGAGGGGGGGGGCAACGCAGTGGTGTGTGGAGTTTGCATATTTATTATTAGCCCTGCGTTCGTGTGGGTTTCCTCCGGTTTCCCCCACAGTCCAAAGACAGATACAGGTGAACTGTTTAGGTGAAATGGTCCATAGTGCATATGTGTGAATGATTGTGTATGGATGTTTCCCAGAGATGGGTTGCAGCTGGAAGGGCAGCCGCTGTGTAAAACATATGCTGGATAAGTTGGCGGTTCATTCCACTGTGGCGAACCCAGATTGATAAAGGGACTAAGCCGAAAATGAATGAATGAATGAACAGGAGGGCTAATAATTCTGACTTTCTGACTATATGGTCTTTCTAAAGTGTCTTGTGTGTAGTGTTTCTGTTAGTCGACTCTGTAGTCGACTCTTTTCTTTTCTGTCTGCTTCTCCAATAAACTCTCCATCACTCGCCGCTGTCAGGAAAATCCATAACTCACTGCCGTCCACTGACCTCCAGTTAACAAACTAACTAAAACCAGTCCATCACTCGCCCGTCTGGGCCTAAACAAGCATCTGTTTCACTGACCGGAGACTCTACGCCTCAGTGCATTTACAGTGACCAGAGCTCACTTTAGTACATTTATTTTATTTTATTTCAGTATTTAAGTTTTGAGTAAATTGTAAGCCAGATACAGTGAATTCTATAAGGTATTATCTTTCTTTATATATTCATTAAAGTGTTGCTTACATATACATATACATATACATACATATATACATATACATACATATATATATATGTGTGTATATATATATATATATATATATATATATATATATATATATATATATATATATATATACACACACACATATATAAGTCTTATTTGTTTTATTTCGGCTAGAATAAAAGTAGTTTTAAATTTTTTAAAAGCCATTTTAAGGTCAAAATTATTAGTTTAGTTTATTTGTTTACAGGGTCAATGCACATTAATAAACATTACTGTAAAATGTGGAAGAATTAGCCAAGAATGGCTATTTTTCATCTGTAGACCCCTTACAGAATGTTAAAAAGTCACACCTAAAATAGAAGCACAGAATAATACAAGAATACACTATCATATATAAAATACAATAAAAAGTAAAAAACAAAAACAGACTGATGGCAGCAGAAGAGGACAAAAGGCCAAAGACAAACAGAACTAATAAGTGTTAATACAGTGCTAATGCTGACAATGCTGATTTGTCAAAAACCAAGTTTTACATGAGACTGAAAAGAAGGAAAAGTGAGTGATCTTCTAATTGTTGGTGGGATGGAGTTCCATTCCCTAGCAGCTTTCACTGAATTTACTTTTTTTGAGAGGTAAATACGCCTATATATTTGGCTATATATATTTTTTCCATAGTCTACAGCAGTGTTTCCCAACCCTGTTCCTGAAGGCACACCAACAGACACACCTGAATCAACTCATCAGAAGATTAGAAGAGACTCCAAAACCTGAAGTTAATGGGTCAGATAAGGAAGACATCCAAAATATGTACTGTTGGTGTGCCTCCAGGAACAGGGTTGGGAAACACTGGTCTACAGAACAAACCATCGCTATACAATAACTTGCCTAATTACCCTAACCTGCCTAGTTAACCTAATTAACCTATATATATATATATATATATATAGTAATTGGGTATATTTTTCAGTGTGAAATGTGAGACAGCATTTTACTTTAGCATAGTAAAAACCTTACAGGTGCTTCTCCACCAGACTCACAGTTCACAGAATCACGACTCGTTTGATGTATTTTTCCCCTTTTACCAAACAATTATGACTCCTAGTAAAAAGTGTCGAACCTGCATGTGAAAGTTGAGCGTTTTTTAACTGGAGAATGAAGCAGAAAGACCTCGGGCGTCCTCCGCTCTGGAAGTGTGTTTATCCACAGCCGCAGATTCAGGGTTTGGTCTGCCTGCCTGCCTGCCTGCCCGCGGGCTCTTAATAATTAATTTGCCGTGCTTGCCTGACCGTTTGATCATCTCCTCATATCTGTGCGCTTTCTGGATTTTCGCATGTTCCCCTAGAGAGTCTCTTCTCATGTCTTGTTGTGTCAGGCTTGACCTGCTGCCCCGCGGAGAGAGAAAAAGAGTCGAGCTAGACGGCATGATCATTTGATGAGCGAAGAACAAACTGTGCTGCTTTCTGGAGAGAAAATGACACTGCTTTTTTGACACGTTCAAACCAATGAATACTGATCTCTAATGATACGGGATGTTTTCTGTCTCTCGGTGGATACTTGTGAATTCGGTCATTAATATCGTTATTACGATAAATACCAGAATATATAGTCATATAAGTCCACTCCAAGAATTTAGTTCCCTTTATTAAGTAAAGTCAACTAATCGCTTTAAAACAAACGTTTAAACCAATGAACACCATTCTTTAAAGATATAGAATGTTTTGTCTCTCAGTGGATACTTATTAATTTGGTCATTAATATATTTATCGCGTTATTACCAGAAGATATTGTGATTTATTATCATATAAGACCATATAGTTCTTTCCAAGAATTTACTCACTTTAAGTAAAGTCAACTAATCACTTTAAAAACAATGGGTTTACTCACTTTTTAAAAGTAGAGTCAACAAATCACTTTAAAAGTCAACTGATCGCTTCAAAAGTCAACAATCGCTTTAAAAGTCAACCAATTGTCTCAAGTCAACTTATCATTGTATAAGTCAACAAATCGTTCTAAAAGTCAACAAATCGCTCTAAAAGTCAACTAATCACTTTAAAAAGCCAACAAAAAATCCTAAGTTAACTTATCTCTTTAAAAAGTCAACAAATCATTCTAAAAGTCAACCAATCACTTTAAAAAGTCAACTAATCATTCTAAAAGTCAACTAATCACTTTAAAAAGTCAACAAATCATTCTAAAAGTCAACAAATCACTTTAAAAAGTAAACTAAACATTCTAAGTCAACTAATCGCTTTTAAAAGTCAACTAAACATTCCAAAAGTCAACTAATCGCTTTAAAAAGTCAACTAAACATTCTAAAAGTCAACTTAAAGTTTAAAAGTCAACTAATTGGTTTAAAAGTCAATCGATCTTCTCAAGTCAACCAATCGTCTCAAAAGTCAACTAATCATTCTAAAAGCCAACAAATTGTTCTAAAAGTCAACTAATCACTTTAAAAAGTCAACTAAACATTCCAAAATTCAACTAATCGCTTTAAAAAGTCAACTAAACATTCTAAAAGTCAACTAATCGCTTTAAAAAGTCAACTAAACATTCCAAAAGTCAACTAATCGCTTTAAAAAGTCAACTAAACATTCCAAAAGTCAACTAATCGCTTTAAAAAGTCAACTAAACATTCCAAAAGTCAACTAATCGCTTTAAAAAGTCAACTAAACATTCCAAAAGTCAACTAATCGCTTTAAAAAGTCAACTACATTCAAAGTCAACTATCCTTAAAGCACTAATTCCAAAAGTCAACTAATCGCTTTAAAAAGTCAACTAACATTCCAAAAGTCAACTAATCGCTTTAAAAAGTCAACTAAACATTCCAAAAGTCAACTAATCGCTTTAAAAAGTCAACTAAACATTCCAAAAGTCAACTAATCGCTTTAAAAAGTCAACTAAACATTCCAAAAGTCAACTAATCGCTTTAAAAAGTAAACAAAACAATCTAAAAGTCAACTAATCGCTTTAAAAAGTCAACTAAACATTCTAAAAGTCAACTAATCGCTTTAAAAAGTCAACTAAACATTCCAAAAGTCAACTAATCGCTTTAAAAAGTCAACTAAACATTCCAAAAGTCAACTAATCGCTTTAAAAAGTAAACAAAACAATCTAAAAGTCAACTAATCGCTTTAAAAAGTCAACTAAACATTCTAAAAGTCAACTAATTGCTTTAAAAAGTCAACTAAACATTCCAAAAGTCAACTAATCGCTTTAAAAAGTCAACTAAACATTCTAAAAGTCAACTAATCATTCTAAAAGTCAACTAATCACTTTAAAAAGTAAACTAAACATTCTAAGTCAACTAATCGCTTTTAAAAGTCAACTAAACATTCTAAGTCAACTAATCGCTTTAAAAAGTCAACTAAACATTCCAAAAGTCAACTAATTGCTTTAAAAAGTAAACTAAACAATCTAAAAGTCAACTAATCGCTTTAAAAAGTCAACTAAACATTCTAAACGTCAACTAATTGCTTTAAAAAGTCAACTACACATTCCAAAAGTCAACTAATTGCTTTAAAAAGTAAACAAAACAATCTAAAAGTCAACTAATCGCTTTAAAAAGTCAACTAAACATTCTAAAAGTCAACTAATCGCTTTAAAAAGTCAACTAAACATTCTAAAAGTCAACTTAAAGTTTAAAAGTCAACTAATTGGTTTAAAAGTCAATCGATCTTCTCAAGTCAACCAATCGTCTCAAAAGTCAACTTATCGTCTCAAAAGTCAACTAATCATTCTAAAAGCCAACAAATTGTTATAAAAGTCAACTAATCATTCTAAAAGTCAACCAACCACTTTAAAAGTCAACTAATCACTTAAAGTCAACTAATCATTCTAAAAGTCAACCAACCACTTTAAAAGTCAACTAATCACTTAAAAAGTCAACTAATCATTCTAAAAGTCCACTAATCACTTTAAAAGTCAACTAATCGCTTAAAAAGTCAACTAAACATTCCAAAAGTCAACTAAACGTTTAAAAGTCAGCCAATTGGTTTAAAAGTCAATCAATCGTCTCAAAAGTCAACTAATCATTTTAAGTCAACAAATTGCTCTAAAAGTCAGCTAATTGCTTTAAAAGCCAGCCAACCATCTCAAAAGTCAACGAATTGCTTTAAAAGCCAACTAATCGTGCCCAAAAGTCAACTAATCGCTTTAAAAGCCAACTAACCATTCCAAAAGTCAATGAATCGCTTTAAAACAAACGTTTAAACCAATAAATATTGTTCTCTAAAAATACGAGAAATTTTGTCTCTCAGTGGATACTTATGAATTTGGTCATTACTATTGTTGTCGCAATATTATGAGAATATATTGTGATGTATTATCATATAAAACCATATTGTTTATTCCTATAATTTAAAAATCAACTAATCTCTTTAAAAACAATGGTTTTACTCACTTTTTAAACGGATCACTTTGCCAACCAGTCATTTTTAAGCATTGAGTTTACTCACTTTTTTAAGTAAAACTAACTAATTACTTTAAAAAATTGGGTTTATTTACTTTTTAAGTCAATTAATTTTTTTTTTTTTGCAAAATTTTAACTAAGTGAACTAATCGCTTTAAAAACAAATGGTGTATTTTTTATTATTATTTTTTTTTTACTGGGTTGTTGTAAATCAACATTGGGTTAAATATGGACAAACCCAACTATTGGGTTAAATATTTCAGTTAAATTTAAATGACAACTTTCTGGGTTTTAGCATGTTCCCCTGGAGAGTCTGTTCTCATGTCTTGTTGTGTCAGGCTTGACCTGCTGCCCCGCGGAGAGAGAAAAAGAGTCGAGCTAGACGGCATGATCATTTAATGAGCGAAGAACAAACTGTGCTGCATTCTGGAAAGAAAATGACACGTTTTTTTGTTTGGCAAAAGTAACATAATCCACAAAGAACAGGCAGTAACATAGGTAAAATGACAGCCTCTGGAAAGAGCAGCTTCACTCCTGAATCCTTGAATTATCCATTAAACCCCATTATATAATTCATAAACAAGCTGAGTTTGATCAGTTTACCTGTTAAATTGATTGAAAAATGCACACAATAATTCATTTGTGAATCAGACGGACATCAGTGAACTAGTATACTATTCATTGATGCAAATGAACTGTTCAGAGTGAGTCTCCAGTAGATGATTCACTGATTCTAATGGTCTGTTCAGAGTGGGTCTTTTATTCAGACTGACATCTGTGAACTAGTTACTATTCATTGATTCAAATAAACTGTTCAGAGTGAGTCTCCGGTAAATAGTTTACTGATTTAGGCAAGGCAAGGCAAGGCAAGTTTATTTATATAGCACATTTCATACACAGTGGCAATTCAAAGTGCTTTACATAAACAGGAATAAAAGAAACAATTATAAGAGAAATAAAAACAAACATAAAAATGGTAAGAATAAAATAAATAAAAGCTGATAAAATGTGTTATAAAAGAATTAAAAAGAAGAGAAAAACATAGTAGTCGGACGTAGCACAGTGCTCATTCAGTAAAGGCACAGCTAAACAGATGTGTTTTCAGTCTTGATTTGAATGTGCCTAATGTTGGAGCACATCTGATCATTTCTGGAAGCTGATTCCAGCAACGAGGGGCGTAGTAGCTGAAAGCCGATTCACCCTGCTTTGACTGAACTCTTGGGATTTCTAATCTATTTGATCCTAAAGATCTGAGTGATCTGTTAGGTTTGTATTCAGTGAGCATATCTGTAATGTATTGAGGTCCTAGGCCATTTAGTGATTTATAGACCAGTAATAATACTTTAAAATCTATTCTAAATGTGACTGGGAGCCAGTGTAAAGACCTGAGGACAGGTGTGATGTGCTCTGATTTCCTGGTTCTGGTCAGAATTCTGGCCGCAGCGTTCTGGATGAGCTGCAACTGTCTGACTGTCTTTTTGGGAAGGCCAGTGAGGAGGCCATTACAGTAATCCACCCTGCTGCTGATAAAAGCATGAACAAGTTTCTCTAAGTCTTCACTGGAAACAAAGCATCTAATTCTTGCAATGTTTTTGAGATGATAGTATGCTGATTTACTAACTGCTTTGATATGACTATTGAAACTCAGATCTGACTCCAGAGTCACACCAAGATTCTTGACCTTATGTTTTGTTGTTTGACCCTTAGAGCCAAGGTACGCATTCACCTTGAGAACCTCATCTCTGTTCCCAAACGCAATGACTTCAGTTTTCTCTTTGTTTAACTGAAGAAAGTTTTGGCACATCCAATTGTTAATTTCATCAATGCATTGGCAGAGGGTGTCAATGGGGCTGTAGTCATTAGGCAGTAAGGCTAGGTAGATCTGAGTGTCATCAGCATAGCTGTGGTAGGAGATTTGGTTTTTTCTCATTATTTGGCTCAGAGGGAGCATATAAAGGTTGAACAGGAGTGGTGCCAGAATCGAGCCTTGTGGGACTCCACATGTCATGGGTGTCCACCCTGACCTATGGTCACCTATACTGACATAGTAACCTCTTCCTTCAAGGTAAGATCTGAACCATTTGAGGACCGTCCCAGACAGCCCAACCCAGTTTTCCAGCCTATCCAGAAGTATGCTGTGATCGACAGTGTCAAATGCAGCACTGAGATCGAGCAGTACCAGCACTGTTAGTTTGCCTGAATCTGTATTTAGGCGGATGTCATTGATTATCTTTATAAGGGCGCTCTCTGTACTGTGATGTGGTCTGAAACCAGATTGATAATTGTCTAAACACCCCTTGAAGTTTAAGAACTTGTTAACCTGGTTAAAAACAACTTTTTCAATTATTTTGCCAATGAAAGGGAGATTTGAGATGGGCCTGTAATTGCTCAATATGGTGTTATCCAGGTTGCTCTTCTTCAAGAGGGGTTTAACAACTGCAGTTTTAAGTGAGTTAGGAAAAATCCCTGAGAGAAGTGAAGCATTTACCACTTTTAGAAGATCCATTTCTAAGCAGGTCAACACCGTTTTAAAGAATGATGTGGGGAGCGTGTCGAGACTGCAGGTTGATGTTTTCATAATTTGCACGATCTCTTCTAAGATTTTGCCATTAATTGCCATGAAATCGGACATAATGTCTGATTTCTTAAGTTGTGGTTGAGTTAATCTGACGTCGACACAACTTGGCTGATTGGATGAGCTGATTGCCTTTCTGATATTATTGATCTTGTCAGTAAAGAAATGAGCAAACTCATTACATTTGCTTTCAGAGAGTAGCTCACTGGGAATCCGACTGGGGGGGGTTGTGAGTTTCTCTATCGTTGCAAAGAGTTTACGAGCATTGTTTACGTTGCTGTTTATAAGGCTTGAGAAGAAAGTCTGCCTAGCAGTTTTTAGTTCCATATTAAAAGCACGAAGACTGTCTTTATAGATATTATAATGGACTACTAGTTTCGTCTTTCTCCACATACGCTCAGCTTTTCTGCACTGTCTTTTCGTCATTTTTAATTTTGGGGACTTAGTCCAAGATCCCCTTTGGCTGCTAGTTATATTCTTGGCTTTAACAGGAGCAATGTCATCTATGACATTCTTAACTTTAGAATTAAACAAATCAAGGAGAGAATCAACAGAGTCTGCAGATATACTTGGTGCTAGCGATATGGCCTTCATAAACTGCTCATTAGTGTTCTCATTTATGCATCTCTTTCTGACAGAGACAGATCTGTCTTTAATAGCTGGAGTGATCAATATATCAAAGAAAATACAGAAATGATCAGATAGTGCAACATCCTTAACAACAGTTGATGAAATGTGTAAACCCTTAGTTATAAGTAGATCAAGAGTGTGTCCACGATTGTGTGTGGGTCCTTGAACATGCTGAGTCAGATCAAAAGTGTTCAAAACAGTCATCAGTTCTTTTACAGCATTGATTTCTGGATTATCAATGTGAATATTAAAATCCCCAGCAATGGTAAAATAGTCAAATTCAGAGGTTACTATTGATAACAGCTCTGTAAAATCATCAATAAAAGCTGGAGAATATTTTGGAGGTCTGTAGATAATGATCAGTAAGATACGTGGAGCACCTTTTAGTGCTATACTCAGATATTCAAAAGACAAAAAGTCACCAAATGACACTTGTTTACACTCATAGACATCTTTAAACAGGGCAGCAATGCCTCCACCTCTCCTATTGGCTCTGCAAACACTCAAAAAGTCAAAGTTTAAAGGAGCTGTTTCATTCAGAACTGCTGCACTACAGCTGTCATCTAGCCAAGTTTCATTTAAAAGCATAAAATCAAGGCAATTTGAGCTGATAAAATCATTGACTAAAAGTGACTTATTGTTGAGTGATCGGATGTTTAAAAGTGCTAACTTAACAGTTTTAGCTGTTTCTGCTACAGTAGTCTCAGATTTATATTTAATAGACACAAGATTTGAGTGATTTGCTATACGGCCTGAAAAAGTCTTCGGTTTTCTGTCACGTAATACAACACATATATGTGTAGAGAAAGCTACAGGCACACTGGGTTCCTGCTTGTTCTGTAAACATCTGATAAAGACACTGTTATCTAAGCAGGCACCCGAGACACATCATGGAGAGCAGTTTTGTTCACCAGCTGAAGATGGTGCGTTGTTGTTTGGGCCCTGGCGGTGGGGCAAATGTCGGAGGGCTCTTCCAGGTGGGCTCAGAGGTGGTTGTGGAGCAGGCCGCTTTTTGGTTGGTAACTGGGGGCTTGCGGCGATGGAGTGTGAAAGTTTAGTTCCAGCATGCACTAGTTCCTCCATCTTTTTTGAGAAACCCAAGAGAGGCGAGCAAGGTGATAATGGGAACGTGTCTGGCGACAGAGGCTGTGGCTCTGGAGATTCTGGGTGCTGAAATATGTTTTCCTGGGTGTTTTCCTGAGGATCAGTTTTTAGTGACGAGACATGATGCTGTTCTGATGCGTCACAGTCTGTCTGTGTTGAGCAGAGGGCCAGCGATAGTGTCTCTATCAACAGTGGGTGTTTTGGCTGCGTGGCGTTATCACTGTCCTTGGGTGATGCGTCAACCCCAAGTCCACTCGGGAGCTGATTTGAGGTCCTGTGGTCATCCGGACAGATGCTAGGTGTGTATGTGCCATTTGGATTGAGGTCAGTGGCACATACAGCTGATGGATGATGGAGGGAGAAGAAGATATTGTCCTTTAGCACCTTTGCACCAAGTTTGTTTGGGTGAAGGCCGTCTGATGTCAACAGTTGTCTTTGGTTCCAGAAGAGATTGAAGTTGTCAATAAAATTCAGTCCTTTCCTGTTACATGCTTTCTGCAGCCATACATTTAGACCAAGCAGCCGTGAAAACATGTTTGTCCCTCTTGCAGGGAGTGGCCCACTGATGAACGGCTGAATTTTCACTCTTTCAACTGTTTCCAAGAGCTCACAGAAATCTCTCTTGAGCAGTTCTGACTGTTCCTTTCGAATATCATTCTTCCCCACATGGATGATAATCCGTTTTGCAGTCTTGTGCTTTTTCAGAATTTCCTTAAGTTCTTTGTTTACATCAGAAACTGTTGCATGAGGGAAGCAGTATGTCATTGTAGATTTGCTCCTAAAATTCCTGATTATTGAATCTCCTACAACTAGTGTTCTTATCTCAGGTGCGATCGGAGCAGAATGCCGCTGTCTAGTCGGCCTTGAGCCTCTGTTCCATGCAGAGTTAGCTGCTGAGTCATGCGATCTCTGTCTGACTGCATTTGGGGATTCTTCACCCATATTACTCAATACTTCATATCTGTTCTCAAGCTGTATTTGAGTCCGAGCTGTATTTGGGGTAGAGGACGCTAATGCGGCAGCATATGATCTGACCCCACGAGTACCCTTTGGTCTCGCACCTTGTTTATGCCAATGCTCATTTTCAACAGCTTTAATCTGTTTTTCAGTGCTCGAAATAGTGGTAGGAATAGATTTATGGGACTCACCGGCTATTTGCTGTGAGCGTCCACAATGACGCTGCAGTTCTGGTTGGATCGCAAGTAACTTTGTTTCAAGAACTGCAATCTTTTGTAGAAGTTTGTGGCAGTTTGTACAGCAGTGAGAATCTGAATTAATCCGATCCAGAGGCATTTTCACAGCCGTGTTTTCCCGTCTCAGGAATGTGAGCAGCTGATAGCTGGTGGCGGGAGGATTGTTTAGACGATAATTCCCCTCTTGTTAGTAAAGCTATATTCCAGAAAGTTTGTAGAATCGATGCTGATCTTCAAGCTGTGTCGTTTGAGCACTGTGCTGATAGGCTCAAGTTAAAATTAGGGTTTAAGATATAAAAGCAAGTGAGCAGAGAGCGGAGCAGTAGGCAAAGACGTCCGAACAGTAGCGAAGCAGGAAGTGAATTTAAATGGTCTGTTCAGAGTGAGTCTCTGAATCGGACTGACATCAGAGAAGTAGTTCAGAGTGAGTGTCCAGCAGAGATGTATAAAGTACTAGAGACCCAGACTTAAGTAAAAGTACAAGTACTCTATCAAAAAGTGACTTGAGTAGAAGTAAAAGTGCTCTTTAAGCACCATACTTAAGTGGAAGTACTAAGTTTTCAACATTTTTTGTACTTAAGTATTGCAAGTAGTTTATTTCAAAATTTACTACTCAAGTACTGAAAGTAAAAGTACAAGTATTGTGTAATGTAGTTATTAAAGAATGCAGTCAAAAGACATCATATTGTTTTGTTTATTTTAAATCTCTTTTTTGGGGGCACGTCATTAAGCAGAACGAAAAGAAACATGACTTACAATACTGTTTTTCTCTCACGCTTGAACCACAGATCTGACAGATTATAACAGCTTTAACACACACCTTTCAAAGTTGTGTGTCACAAAAACACTCCATAATCCAATCAAAACGCTATTGAAACCCAATTTCGGAGCACAAATTACTGGTTGTAAACGCTGTAAACGAACGTTCTAATTCACTTGATTTTGATTTTATTGTAAAAAAAAGAAAACGTGGATATTACTGTGTTAAATGAAAATCTGAAATATTTTATGGCTTATGGCTATGATTTAGTATTCAAAAATGTTTCATTTTGATTATGTTTTAATTAAATTGGTCTTAAACTTCATATTTTTATAGTATATTTATTCATTCTGGTACTTTTACCATAAACCAACATCTCAACCATTTGGTAGAGGCTGATATTTTAGAAATTATGGGATGTGTTGGGGGAAAATGTATTGATTGTGTTAACTAGCGACATTAGGAATTAAGAAATGCAATAAATAAAAAAATTCTATTGGTTTTTTTTCTTGGTGTGACAGTTAAATGGTTACTTGTAATACAATTGTGTCCTTTAATACAGCAGTAAGATATATGAACTGTACCCTTAATTTGACCCGCTCAAAGAAAACACTCTTTCTGAATGTATCAAACAAAACTCATGCACAGAAGACAGCATGAGCATTTATAGCAAATAAACTAATGTAAATATTCTCCCGCCTGCTTTTTAAACGCTGACAGGCGAGGTCTTACACCCCTTTGATTAGTTATTGTCTTCACCTTCTCAACAGAAAGGGCTGCTATCAGCTTTAGAAATGAAAGCGTTGTTCACTGATGGCGGGAAGAACAGCCGCGGTTACAGTCTATGTATGTATAATACGCGGTTATCACAGGTAATCTATAATAGACACAGTGGAGAAAACTTGCACCTCATACACGCCTACCAGGCCAGCGGGTCAAATCTCCAAAGTGAGAGAGGCAGAGATGGAGTCTCACAACATTTCTCTGTAGTAGTGAAATAGCGGCTCGTGTGCTGTGCCGCCTTCACTCGCCCTCGCGCCTCCGTCCTTCGCCATAGTATTGCGACACCGCACATAAGAGATAAATGTCATCAGTACGTAATAACCCGTTATGATCTATTACTGAACCGATTTCAACCATTTTGACACCTCCTAGTAACGAGTAACGATGCAGCTCATAAAAAATCTATCGGAGTAAAAGTATTAAACTCATCGAAAATATGTACTTAAGTAAAAGTGGAAGTAGGAGAAAAAAACAATACTCCAGTAAAGTACAGATACTGCCTTTTAGTACTTAAGTACAGTAGTGAAGTAGTTCTACTTCGTTACTATACATCTCTGGTGTCCAGTAAATGATTCACTGATTCAAATGGTTTGTTCGGAGTGATTCTCTGAATCGGACACATTTGTGAACTAGTTTACAATTCATTGATTCAAATGGACTATTTAGAGTGAGTTTCCAGTAGATGATTCACTGATTCAAATTATTAGTACAGAGTGAGCCTCCAGTAGATGATTCACTTATTCAAATTATTAGTACAAAGTGACCCTCCAGTAGATGATTCACTGATTCAAATGAACTGTTTAGAGTGAGTGTCTGAATCAATCGAACATCAGTGAACTGGTTAACAATTCATTGATTCAAATGTTACGAGTGAGCCTCCAGTAGATGATTAACTGATTCAGAGGGTCAGTTCAGAGTGAGTTTCCAGATAATGATTCATTAAATCTCCTGTAAATGATTCACTGATTCACATGAACTGTTTAGAGGGAGTTTCCAGTAAACGATTCACTAATTCAAATGATCTGTTTGGAGAGATTCTCCAATAAATGATTCATGGATTCAAATGAACTGTTCACACTGAGTCTCCAGTAAATGATTCACTGCTTCAAATAATCTGTTCAGAGTGAGTCTCCAGTAAATGATTCACGAATTCAAATGAACTGTTCAAACTAAGTCTCTAGTAAATGATTCACTGCTTCAAATGATCTGTTCAGAGTGAGTCTCCAGTAAATGATTCACTGAGTCTCATGTAAATGATTCACTGATACATATGAACTGTTCAGAGTGAGTATGACTGAGCAAAATAAACATCCATAGTTACTTTTACATGTATTTCTGAAGTAAGTTAAAAAATCAAGTACTTTTTTACTCAAGTAACCCTGAAAAGAGGAACCGTATACTTCTACTAGAGTAATATTTTATTAGGGTATCTGTACTTTTACTCGAGTTCCTAATTTGTGTACTTCATCCACCACCGCTATTCATCTTCCGCATGTTGTTAGCTTGCAGCCAAACGTGTCTCGTGCGAAACGTGCGCGGGGTTTGGGATGCTTTCCAATCACGTCAGAGTCACAGGTATTTTATTATTCATTGCTCTATGAATAATTCACGCTGGCGTCGATGTGCACATTGTCTGTGGTGTAATTACTGGCATGCTGAAACACAGCCACTTTCCATTTGCGCCGACACATGGCTGCCCCTGTCTACTTTTCTGTCCTAGCCCACTCTAGTCCTAGTCCCCTCGCGCACTATTTTACAGTCAAATGCACAGCGAGTGACTGTTAAATTGCCTGTATGTGGGAGTGTGTTCAATCACTCTGTAATTTAATATAATTGATTTGTTGCTACAGTTGCCTTGTGACGAATTAGGTTAGCTATGCTAATAGCACTGCTATTTCTATAGAAGCTATGAATAGAATGCTAATACTGTTTTGCTTGTCTTTTTCCTGTTTAGCTTCACCCAGGTTCACAAAAGTACCTGTCGACATGATCGGCGTCTCCGGAGGTGTTGTATCCTTCGTTTGCCAAGCCACAGGTGACCCTAAACCCAAAGTAACCTGGAACAAGAAAGGGAAGAGGGTGAACTCGCAACGCATCGAGGTGAGACTGCTAACACTTTAAATGATAACTCATTTTACATTTCCCCTAGAGTTAAACAGTTGTTGTTCTACCTATTTTGAATCCATTCACCCAATCTCTGAGTCTTATGGGAGCACTTTTAGCTTAGCCTAGCATAAATGTAATGTAATGTGTGTATTTATATAGCACATTTATTGTGTATGGCCATACACCCAAAGCGATTCACAATTATGAGCGGGGGTCTCTCCACACCACCACCAGTGTGCAGCATCCACTTGGATGATGCGACGGCAGCCACCGAATAACAGCGCCAGTGCGCTCACCACACACCAGCTATTGTTGGAGTGGAGAGACAGTGATAGAGCCAATTCGGTAGATTGGGATTCTTGGGAGACAGTGATGAGTAAGGGCCAATGGACACCGGGTTTACACCCCTACTCTTGGGATTTTTAATGACCACAGAGAGTCAGGATCTCGGTTTAACATCTCATCCGAAAGATCGCGCTCACTGACAGTATAGTGTCCCCTTCACTATACTGGGGTATTAGGACTCACACAGACCAAAGGTTGAAATCTCCCTGCTGACCACACTAACACGACTTCCGAAAGCAATCTAGTTTTTCCATGTGGTTTCCCAGCCCTGCTTGGCTTCAGTGAGTAACTGGTCTTGGGCTGCAGGGTGATATGGCTGTGGTGAATGAATGAATCATTGAATTGGATTAGACCATTAGCATTTTACTTAAAAATCACCAATTTAATTTTCCTATTTAAAGATCAACTCGTGTGTAGTTACATCGTCCACTAAGACCAAGGGCAACTGGAAAGCTGCTTTTTTTTCTAGGCCAATATGGCTTGGAACTATACTCTCATTCCAGTTTAATAATAAAGGATTTTTTTGCCGTAAAAAAATGGCTGAAACAGCATCATAGTACTACACAGTGCCTGAAAATAGTCCCCACACCAAGCCCTACTCTTGCACAGCCAGTTAGAATCTGCAAAATATCTTATATATAAATATGAAAGTTATTAAAACTCTTTTTTTAATTTGAGTCATGCTAATGGTCTAATCTGATTCAAAGATTTATGCTAAGCTAAACGTGCTTCTACCAGACTCGAAGATTGGCTTCAAAACTGTTTAACCCTAGGGGAGTTAAAACTAACTAAATTTCCAAAAAAAAGGGCAGCGTTCCATTAATTTCTGGTTGCGCTAGCGCTAAACTGTCTTGGTAATGACAGATAACTTCCCTGCTGAAAAGTTACAAACGAATAGCATCCCCAACTTTTGACCCCTAGCCCTATTCCGGTTTTGTTTACATTCAATTAATTCTGATAGAAATTGTCGTGCTCTTTTTCTAAGTCTCCAAAACGTCCTGTAACATCTCGATTTTGCTGCAAGCTGGAATTATGAGAGAGAGTTAATTAGGCTCCTGCGGTGCTTTCGCATTTGATGTCACTGTAGCGAAACAGTCGAGCAAATCAATAGGGAATGACAAAGAGGAACGAGGCTCTTTGTAAGCCAGTGGCAAAACTCTCTCTGTTTTTTTGGGGTGAGTTTTCAAGGCTACGATAATGAGAAGCAGCCCAGTGACGGCACACTGTCCTAAGTGTGTGTAGATCAATATCAAAGCGAAGCCTTTGGGGGAAACAAATTAATTCAAACCCCTCACGAAATTACTTTTAAATGCAACGAAGATGATAATTTGAGCCCGAGTTGAGCGTACTCTTGGGTTCACGCCAATGTGTGGATCGGAGCCGCCAACACATTTGTGTGTTGATCTTTTTTTTCAAGAGAAGTTTTTCATCTTTGCTGAATAGTGACAGTGTGGTTAAATGCTGAGCTAGTTGTAATTAAGATACGCTAAACATCGATCAAGACTCTACAGCTGCCAGCTGTGTTATGACAAAAGAACACGGCAAACAAGCAAGGAAAATAAGACACAGGCTATAAGACATAGAAACCCTCAGAAGCTAAGCTACGTATGCTTCGTAAACACTTGAGATCGAACACCAAAAACACTTCCAGATGTCATTTGCTGAGAAAAGCTACAGCTGGTTCCTCAACTCTAATGTTTGTCCTTAAAGGAACACTCGACTCTTTGGGAAATAGGGCCATTTTACAGCTCTCTTAGAGTAAACTGCTGAGTTTTACAGAGTTTTGAATCTATTCAGCCAATCTTCAGGTCTGGTGGTAGCACTTTTAGCTTAGCATAGCATAGAACATTGTGTCAAATTAGACCATTAGCATCTTGCCCAAAAACATTTTTAAATATTTTTGATAAATATCCTATTCAAAGCTTGAATCTTCTGAGAATAGTCCCCAGCTAGACAGCTAGATAAAATTGATGCATACAGTCTAATCCGATTCAATATTTTATGCTAAGCTAAGCTAAAAGTGCTCCCGCCAAACCTAGAGATCAGCTGAACAGTTTGAAAAGAATCAAACAAACTGTTAAACTCTAGGGGAGCTGTAAAATGAGCCTATTTCCACCCAAAAATGTGAGTGTTTCTTTAAGTGTCACACTTGAGGCACTTGAAATCCGTAACCAGTTTTGGGAATGAGTTCATAGCCTTCAAACACTAGGTATCCATTGATCTTCTGACCCACTCTTGGTCCTCTTACACAGACGATAGAGTTTGATGAAGGTGCAGGAGCCGTCCTGAGGATCCAGCCTCTTCGGGCGCCTCGAGACGAGAACGTCTACGAGTGTCAAGCGGAGAACAGCGAAGGCGAAATCAATGTTCAAGCCAAGTTGTCTATCATTAGAGGTAAGAGTAAAGTCATGCAGGTTTTGTATGAATTAATCCTTAATGTCAAGGTTGTGCCCCATCCTGCTACACACCAGCCTGAGGGTTTCTACACCCTCATGAGTTGGTATTCTTTCTATACTTTTATTACAATGTAAAGTGCCTGATTAGTATCTTAATGGTGCCTATTCTGGGGCGCAGATATCTGGTATGCATGTGTGCATGTGGGATTTAAAATAAAAAGGGCATACCAGATGTGGCACTAGAGAAGCAGTTTTACTTGCCAGATTTAATTAATTTGGACGTGATTCAAATGGTGCGGGACATAGAACATAGGTTCATGTGACTTGAGGGGAGAATATAAAATGATGTTGGTCTCAGTGTATATGGATGGACTTGCAGTCACACCTATGAACTGTACCAAGTTTATCTGAAAAGGGTGGTCTGGTGCGTGGTTCACATGCACTCCAGGCTTGCTACAAATCATGGAAGTGGTCAAAGAGAGTATTTATGCATTTAATAATGCTTATCTGACATACATAACTCAAAATTTATCCAACAAATCTCTTCTTGTTCATTTGAACCTTAACATTACAGTCACGTTAAATAGATGCATGTGCCACTCACTGTTAGCACGCTGGAAATTAAATGTAATTTTTAAAGTTTAAAGTTCAAACGTGAGGGGATGGGAGGGGGGTTAATCGAACTCTGATGCAAGCCAGGCAATCCAGCCAAATGCGGAAGCAGCAGTTGATCATGTGGTCCCACATATAGAAATCTGAGATACGGCAATATATACAAGTCCTATTTAAAAATAGATATTCATGTTTAGATTTCAAAGATGCATTATTTGTGCATATATGCAACATATATTTCAAAATTGGACCTAGAAACATCTCCAGGTACTCTTTTGAGAACAGGTCCAAAAAAGAAATCTTCACCCCTGTACATATTACTTCTTTTTAAAAAGGGGTCCTCGTCAGAGAGAAAGCGTTTTTTTAACCAACTGTGCTGGAACAAACTCCTACATAATTGGTTTTCACTTTACATGGCCTACAGAATCTGTGAGCAAACTCTGGGATAAACTGACCAGCATTCTCTGATCCAATCACACTGTTGCAGAAACTCGAAATCCCCACAACCAAGTCGCTTTACCATTGAATTATTTGTTTGTTCCACATGCGCTGAGGTCTAGCCATCTGCCTTGTCATTGCCGAGCGCTGGAGCAGGCAGCTTGCAGGCTTCTTCCTGGGCCCCAACCCAAGGCGAGGGTTTTTGTAGGCAGCCCAGTTTTACATGAAAATCCTGGCTTTGGCAAGACCCATGCGGCTCAGGAAGGAGCACAGGCGGTAGCACTAGGAGGGAAAAAAACGGCTGCTCCCCCCTTTCGCTCACTCATCCCCATCTGCTGTGGGCTCACATTTACATCGAACCTTATCAGAAGAGCAAGCCCCACACACACTCCGACACATGTGTCCGCTCGCTCCCGCAGGAGGACGCCTCTGTTCCTCAATGCCTGCATGGACATCAATCAAAACCAATTAAACTGTCCACCATCACAGTTGCAATTTGTGGTCTCAAGCGGGCTCTTCTTTCATTTTGTCCCAACTTCTGAATCTGGTGACTTCGTTAAAGGGGTGATCCGATGCTGTTTCATGCACGCAGAGTTATTTACGCTGGTAATGAGTGGAACTCTCATGCTACCCCCTGAAGTAAGACTTTCGAGAAACAAATGATTTTTTGATTCATTGCATGCATGGGTCAAGTTTCAAACATTTATTTGGATGTATGGCTTGAGTATTTATTTGCCTAAAATCTTACTTCCGAGGGTCTATGGGTCAAGTTTCAAAAAATTGTTTGGACGTATGTCTTGAGCATTTATTTCAGAAAGTCTTACCTCTGAGGGTCCATCGGTCAAGTTTCAAAAAATTATTTGGACGTACTGCTTGAGTATTTATTTGCCAAAAATCTTACTTCTGAGAGTCCATGGGTCAAGTTTCAAAGAATGATTCGGACATATGACTTGAGCATTTATTTGCAGAAAGTCTTACCTCTAAGGTTCCATCTATCAAGTTTCAAAAAATCATTTGGGGGTATGGCTTGAGTATTTATTTGCCAAAAATCTTACTTCTGAGAGTCCATGGGTCAAGTTTCAAAGTATGATTTGGACGTATGACTTGAGCATTTATTTGCAGAAAGTCTTACCTCTCAGGGTCCATCGGTCAAGTTTCAAAAAATGACTTGAAGGTATAGCTTGAGTATTATTTGCCAAAAATCTTACTTCCGAGGGTCTATGGGTCAAGTTTCAAAGAATGATTTGGATGTATGACTTGAGCATTTATTTGGTGAAAACCTTACCTCCAAGGTGGAACCTGGTTCAAGCTTTTTTTGAAAGTGGCTCTGACTTGCGTAACCAAGAACCAAAATCCTTCTAGCGGCACTTCACCTGGAAAAGTTTAGTCTGTCCCTGACCCTGCTTCATACATAATCACATATGGTGCTGCACTTTGTCTGGGTGAGAATGTGTCTGAAAACTTTGGATGAGAGAGAAAGCTGACCTTGTTTAGCTGTAGTTACTTTAACCCTTTGCCAAGTAAGTTTTAAGTACTTCAGCTTGACCCCCTTTATGAATTTAGAACACATCACTTTTATATTTCCATTATAAGGTGTCTGGTTTGACACGCTTAAAGATTATAGCTGCTGGATTTACTACACATGAACTTCTCCTAAACTATGTGAATGTATGTGGCTGTGTCACTGGGAGAAGAATAGAGTAAACATTCAAGATACCTAACCGGTGTGTATCTCATGTGAATAATGCACATTGTTAGATTATGTAAAATTATTATTATTCCGTAGACATCAGCGTGCATTTTACAAAGCGTATTTGTACGCTCCCGGGACCAATCTAGACGGATCACATTGCTGTGATTGTATACGTCAAAGGCTACGATTGCAATGTTGTTCCCTTGTTATATTTACAGCAAAATTATAGGATGTAGTCCTTGTCGGTGAGGCTGTCGCACTTGCACAATGTTGTCTCAGTAGCTCCACCCAAGGCACGCCTCCAGAAAATTGTGTTCTTCTGGAGATAACCAGGAAGCTCTTTGTCTTAAAAGCATTAAAATACTTTTTGGTGAAGAGATGGATGTGGTACTGCTCTGTATGCACCTTAAGATTAATATGAGATGGGTAAAAATTGAGCTTGTTACATTCCCTTTAAGCACTCAGTCACCTTGCCGTCTTCAGGGTGTGTCCGCCCGCCTGCAGCAGAGAAAACACAAGAAGGCTTTGCTGTAAATCTGCCGGTGCTCTTTCCAGGGGCTTAGGTTTGTTTTTAGCTGCCTTCTGGCTGCCCACAAGAGCGGTGAGCGGAATGCTTAAGATGTGCCATCTGCTTTTCCACCTTGTCGCAGAGTCCTCTGAGAGTCCTTGGAGGAATCTCTGAGAAAAAAAAAAGCCAATGCAAGGACACCTACAGCCGTCACCGCTTCTGCTGTGTGTCACTATGGGTGTCAAAGCCTTTCTACTTTCTGCTCTTGTAGCCTTGCTGTTTTTTCCTCTTCATTCTGACCATGGCTTTGAGCCTCTTCTTGGCAGCCTTGTCCACCACCAACCCAAAGCTAGCACTTCATAGAGTCCAACACTAACAGCAGCCCAGGTTCCACCATCTGCTCGCTTCCTGAGAGGTGTCAGACGCTCTCACTTTTTTTTTTTACACATTCAGGTGTGTCTGGCCTTAGCTTGCCCCTGGTCCCACTGTGAGAACGCTGGGTTCAGGGTGCTGGCCAACAAAAGATCAGAGCGGTGACGCTGGAACACACAGCCACAGGTTTGGCAATCACACAACCCAAATCCAAAGGTGTCAGACCACCTTCCTAAAACATTAGCTCTTTTCCAAAATCACATATGCTAACTCCAGATGTGAAGGCTTTAGCAGAAATTGGGCTATGATGGCTGGTTTTAAAGGGATAGTTCAACCAAAACTGAAATGTTTGTCAGCATATACTTACTCTTTACTCATTCCAGGTTTTTAGCAAAATATATTATTCCACCAAATAAAGAAAGTTTTGGAACCACGTGAGGGAAAATGAAAGTATCCACAAGTGCACTATTTCTCCATGCACTTGTCTGTACTGTATATTGTTTAGTGCTGTGCTGTTAGCTTATCAACATGCTAATGGAAAAAAAACTCATGTCCTATGTTGCAAACTGATAAAATGTACTACCTGTAGTTAGCTTTAGCGTTTGTGTGCCCCATTTTATGTAGTAGTTGCTTGCTTGTGTGTTTTTGCACTTTTTTAGCTTAGCGACAATGCTAATGGAAAGCACATGATCTGTTATGTATTGATCAAATCATTGATCAAAGGAAATCATGTCTTTTGTTGATTGATGGATCAACTTTAAGGTTACAAGTGTGATATTTGCAAATATTTGTCTGTACGGTTTAATTTCTAGTGCTGTGCTGTTAGCTTAGCAACATGCTAATGGAAAACTCATGTCCTTTGTCATGAATCGATAAAATAGATAACTCTGGCTAGGATTTAGGGTTACAAATACACAATTTTCTTAATATTTTTGTTATTTTGTGTGTTTTTAGGCTTATTAGTTTGTTGTGCCATTAAGTTAGCAACACGTTACAGGAAATTATGTCTTCTGTTAATAAAGCCTTAAAATTTAAGGTTACAAGTGCGCTATTTTCCCGTATTTATCTGTACAGTTTATTTTCTAGTGCTGTTAGCTTAGCAACATGCTAATGTAAAACTCAATTCTAACCCATCAAGAGTTGTGTCTACTATGTCAGAAACAGCTAAAGCTGTGGTTTATTAGTTGTCTGAGGCCAGGCTTGACAGTATTCTTGTCTTTTTGTCAGTTTTCTTCACCTCTCCTCATCTATAATCTCATCCAGACATGGCGCGGTGACCCTTCCTCCTTCAAACTCTCGTTAGCAGCGGCGAGCGCCAGAGAGGATGATCTCACTGCCCGTTTGATCAGACTCTTTTAATTGGCTGCTGGCCCGCAGGACGAGACGCGTTTGTTCTGCCGCTCCTCACACACTTTTAATTGGACTGTTCTGACCCTGCCGTTCGACACTTTTATTAGCCTCTTTTTTTAAAACACAGCTTTCCCACTGCCACTTCCAAATCCGTGGCTGTCTAGTCTGTCCCACAGTTTGAGGAGTCTCGCTGTCGGTTTTTGTAGGTGTCGTTTCCTCTGATCAGACGCTTTGTGGATCCACACAGTCGCTTCGATTCATGATTCATCCATTCTGAAATCTCACCGTCTCATCGCACATTTCTATATTATATATATGAGAAATCAGCTCATTCTCCACTATCATCTCTGCTCCTCTGGGTAATCTTGTCTTCCATTTCACTCACTGTCCACTTTATTAGGTACACATTACTAGTACCAGTTTGGCGCCTTCAGAACTGCCTTGGTCCTTTGCGGCACAGGTTTAACAAGGTACTCGAAAATTCCTCAGAGATTTTGCTCCATATTGACATGATAGCATCACGCACTTGCTGCAGATTTGTCATCCATGATGCGAATCTCCCTTTCCACCACATCCCAAAGGTGCTCTATTGGATTGAGGTCTGGTGACTGTGGAGGCCATTTGAGTACAGTGAGCCCCCAATAAATATCTAGAAGCATAAATTATACCTATATACCTACTATATCGTTTTCTACCATATTTTGTATGGTGAGAGTTACAAATACAATTTTAAAATAATTAAAGATTATTTAATGTACAATTAAATATAATATTACTATAATAATGTAATTTTGTGTAATAATAATAATAATTATTATTATTATTATACAAAATTAAATATCCATCATGGAGCAGTCCAACAGTAAAATTTATTTTAAAAAAAAGTATTTATTATTTTTAGTTGTAAATTCTTTTTAAGAAAACGAATTATTTAAAATGTAGAGTTTGCATTAATTTAAAATGTCAAAAAAAAGAGATAAATAAAACAGCGATATAAATAAAAATTAAATAAAAGTAGAAAGGGTGCATTTCAGGACTTGGGCCTTTTGACTGGACTTGCTTAGGGCCCCAAAATCCCTATATCCGCCCCTGAGTGTATATATATATATATATATATATATATATATATATATATATATATATATATATATATATATATATATATATATATATATATATATATATATATATATATGTATATGTATATGTGTATATATATATATATATATATATATATATATATATATATATATATATATATATATATGTATATGTGTATATATATATATATATATATGTATATGTGTATATATATATATATATATATATATATATATATATATATATATATATATATATATATATATGTATATGTATGTATATGTGTATATGTATATGTGTATATGTATATATGTATATATATATATATATATACATATACATATATACATATATATATATATATATATATATATATATATGTATATATATATATATATATATATGTATATATATATATATATATATATATATATATATATATATATATATATATATATATATATATGTATGTATATATATATATATATATATATATATGTATGTATATATATATATATATATATATATATATATATATATATATATATATATATATATATATATATATATATATATAAATAAATAAATGTGTGTGTATATATAAATGTGTGTATATATATAAATGTGTGTGTATATATAAATGTGTATATATAGAGAGAAATGTATACACTCAGGGGTGGATATGAGATATATGGATAAAGGGTCCACTATATACATATAGTTGGAGTCAGAATTATTAGCCCCCCTGTATATTTATTTCCCCAACTGTTGTTAAACAGAATAAAGATTTTTTTTTCAGCACACAATAGTTTTAATAACTTATTTCTAATAACTGATTTCTTTTATCAGTATTAATAAACATGTACTTTTTGTCCCGTTATGAGAGCCATAGCCAGTTCTTTCATCCCGTGTCATTGTAAAACACTTAACCGTCTCTCCCACACACCTGATAAAGCACAGCACCGGCCACTGGGCCCTGGGGGATTGTGGGTATTAGCGTCAGTGTGTTTTTGAAGCCCCGCCACGAGTGATTTAGCGCAAAAGAGCACAGCTGATTAGCATTCCCGCTGTTCTCCGGTGGAAATGCTCGCGTCCAGCAGCGAAAAGTGCATTATAAAACACTAGCGCGGTGACACGGACCGCTACATCCACAGTATGAGGCTACGATTGAGACGGCCGCTAAAAGGTGAAGCTACATTAGCATTACGTGATGTTTAAGCAGGGGCTTTTATGCCGTTTTCTGTTTTTCAGTGCTCGGTGTCTCATGTCTTTAAGGTCTTTTTCTCCTCTTCTATTGATCCTCCTTCTGCGAATAATCTCTCTGTCTACGCTGGATCCGCGTTCAGTCAATATGAGCTGTAATTAGCACTGGCCTGTGTTAGCGGGGGCACATGGACTTACTGACTAGCTCTTCTTTAGCTCTCAGTGTGGGTTCAACAGTTAGCTGGAGCGCCAGTGTGTTCTCGGCTTTCACTAGAAATTGACAAAACCTCATGATAATCGGTTAAACGTTCATGATTTTAGGTGTGTTTGTGTAATGTTAGTGAGATGATTTATTGACTCGAATGTAAAAAGTGATTAGTGAACCAACTGACTGAAAAGAAGCAAGTTGACTTCACTTAAAATAATGTCAGTAAAACCTACAGTAACTGTGAAGTTGACTTAATTTTACATTAATGTGAATTTTACTCACCGTTTTTTTAAAACAAAGTTAGCTAATCGCTTTTACAGTCTAGATGCTAACAGAAGTGTTAAAACTGCTTAACACTTTGAAGGTAAATGCAACAAAAAATCAATAAATTGACTAAAATGTCCCCAAAAATATTTAGTGTTTACAAATTAGTTGATTGACACTTTATTAGACTGTAAAGAATATAAAAAATAGTATCTATTAACACAGTCCAAGCACTTTAAGGTGTTTTAGCCAAGTAGCAACCTCCCGCTCTCCCTCGTAAAGCAAATACGGAAGTAACTGAAGCTGCAATTCAGCAAAATTCCACTAGTCCTCCTAATTCCGCTAATGTAGGCATGTCCTCGTAATTTAAAACTGTTAATGATCATGCTTATGGTCTTTTGACGTCCACTGGTTAGAGGTGTGGATAGACCATATTAGACCAGCGGTTTTTACAGTATAAAATGCATTACACCAATGCATAGTCCTCGTAAACCATATCTACATGTGTGTCTTTGTGTATATGTATGTGTGTTGTTTCTGGGTTTTTATCTGAATTGGATTTATTTGGTCATGTATTTATATTTTTTGGCTTATGTAGTATTATGCATGATATTGTCCATTAATTTTGAGTATTATATGTTATAATTAGGCTCTATTAAGGTGGTTAATTTAAGGCTTGTCCTTGTAATTCAAAATTGTTAACAATCATATTTAACAGGGTCTTTTGACACTTAATTTTTGCCACTGGTTTTCTGTGAGGGTTGAGGTTAGGGGTGTGGTTAGGCCATATTATAAGTGATTTTTACAGTATAAAGTGCTGTATGCCAATGGAGAGGTTTCATAAACCATATATACAGGTGTGTGTGGATGAATTGGCTTTATTTGCTCAGATATTTAGAAATTCCGCTTTATATAATTAGTTTGAAAACTATACAAAATATTTCGATTTGGATACATTATTTGGTTATATATTTAGATATTTTGGCGTATATGTAACATTATGCATGACCTTGGCCATTAAATTCCGCTAGTCCTGGCTCCATAATAGAGCAAATGTCTATTGACCCCAAAGTTAAAATGGCCAACCTTACAGCAGAAAAAAAAGGTGTTTACAGCCTGGTACAAAGAAGATTTTGGTTCATGACAACTGTGAGGGGGGTGAATTTTTTTTTAATTCATCTGTTTCGTTTATATTAAGTTATATTAAGTCTGCATAATTAAGGGCGTGGCCACTTGAGTGACAGCTAGGTCCCGCTGCTCGCTGTCTTGTCACCTTAGCTGATTCAGCCGGATTCCAGATATTGCCATTCAGTCATTTGCTGGAATTGTATAGATACAGTATATCGCTATATATAGCAGAAAAACAAAATATCGCAATGTAAATTTTTTTCTAATATTTTACAGCCCTAGAACAAAGCTCATATTTTAGCAGGAAATTTACATTTTTAGAACTCCAGTATCAATTTATACTGAAGTCGATACTTTTGACAACCCTAATTTCAGTTTGGATCCAATCAGCCTCTGTTAACCTTGTCTATTATGTGCTCAAATTTCACTGGCCGATTACGACCATGTTGTTTATATACATGATTGTCTTCATATATATAGCTGGCTCCTTGGACAAAGGCAGCATAGCAACTTTCAAGAGTTATCCGAGAAGTGTTTTTATAGTTATAGCTGTTTTTGTTCCTGATGTAAGACCACCAGGTTGCCAACCCCCTGTAATTTTGTTAATGTAACCTCAGAATTGGCTTATGCACAATTTTGGTTAAAAGTTATAGCCATTTTAGTAAAAGATTTGGTGCCCCCTGGCAATGGTGAGTCAAAAAAATCACTTTCTATTGATAGTTTGCGATATTCAGATTGCAGAAAGTTTTTCTGCCTGTACCTATACCGAGTAAACTGAGAGATTTATTATAAGATTTTTCTGCATCCCGGACGAGCCCCCAAAAACATCTAGATTACATTTGAAACGGTGGGGGTGAAAAAATCTGGAAAATTAAACCAGAGATAACAAAGATTACTACCTTCTGACCAATTGTCAAGGTGTTTCGATTTGGTTGTCATGATCAGATTTACAGCTAAAATTTTAATATGTTTAAATATGTTTTTAAATATTTATTTATTTTTAGGCGTTTTTTTGGTTAGAATAATTAGAATTTTTACTGAAAGTAATTGAATTTCCTTCAGTGATGGCAGAATTTGCCTTATAACACAAGTCAAGGTGTATGCGTGTACTTGTTTATGTTGTTTATGAGGACTTTATGTAAACATGATTATGACCTAGTTGTACTCTATTGAGGTACTCATTTAGTGTCCTCATAATTCAAAACTAAATAGTCTTACTTAATGGGGTCTTTTGACGTTCAAAATGTGCAACTGGTTTCCTATGAGGGTTGAGGTTAGGGGTGTGGTTAGGCCATATTATAAACATTTTAGCAGCATAAAATGCATTATGCCTATGAGGAGTCCTCGTAAGCCATATATACAAGTGTGTGTGGGTGAATTGGCTTTATTTGCTCATACGTTACGAAAACTATACAGTGTTGATTTGGATACATTATTTGGTCATATTTAGATATTTTGGAGTATATGTAACATGCATGATTTTGTCCATTAATTTGGAGCATTGTATATTATATTCAGGCTCTATAAAGGTGGTTAATCTAAGGCATGTCCTCGTAATTCAAAACTGTTAATAATCATACTTAAGGGGTCTTTTGACAATGCAAATTTGCCACTGGTTTCCTGTCAGAGTTGAGGTTAGAGGTTTGGTTAGGTCATATTATAAGCAATTTTTAAAGTATAAATTGCATTATGCCTATAGAGAGTCCTCGTAAGCCATACATACAAGTATGTCTGTGTGTGTTTCTGGCTGTGTGGGTGAATTGGCTCTCGCTCTGATCAGTCCACGGCTCTCGCTCTTTGATCCTGTGAACCTGTAGAGCTGTAATCAGTCCTGATTCGCCACAGAGAGCCAAAATACAGACTTTACAGCACTTTCACCAACGGAAATAGTCAAGTTCTTCAAGTTTTAATATTATACCTTACCTTCAAAAAGGACATTTTGACATGTTTGTTTAAACTACTATATTACTATTAGTACTATTACTAACTGGAAACAACATGATTTATAATTCTTTAACACAATTTTTTTGACAACATAATTGTTTTTTTTTTTATGTTCAATCCACTTAAATTTGTGCAAATTAATAAGTTGACTTAATTCCTTCATGTTGTCCCAACAAAAATCGACACATTTTACATTTAGGCTTAAATCAAGTACTTCAGATAATTTTTGTGCTTATATATATATATATATATATATATATATATATATATATATATATATATATATATATATATATATATATATATATATATATATATATATATATATATATATATTTTTTTTTTATTATTATTATTAAATATTATATTACATATATAAAGATATTGCTAATATTTACTAATATTTTATACTAATATTTATATACTATATATATATATATACTAATATTTTACATTTTAGTTTCAGTTTTTTTACAAAATATTAGTAGTTTATCTAGTTTTAAAATTATATGTTAGATTTATATTCATTTATTGTTGTTTTTTGGTTAATTTATTGAATTTTGTGACGAGATTAAAAATGATACATAACATTAAGGTTATGATTGCCATTTAATGACATTTAGGCTTTTAACTAGTACTTAAGATTATTTTTGTGCTTATTTTTAATATTTAAATCATTATTTGTTGTATTATTATAGTTTTATAGTTATTTCAGTTACATAATATAGTATTTTTCATTAATTAGTTTTAAAATTATATGTTAGATTTGTATTTATATGACTTTTTTTGCCATATTCTGCCTCATATATTGAATTTACTTGATATAAGATTGAGAATTATACAGTACATTAAGGTTATGACTGACATTTTATGATATTTAGGCTTATATTAAGTACTTCAGATTATTTTTATGCTTGTATGATATCCAGTCTTATTTGTAGTTTTATGATCTTATTCCTAAATTACTGTATTTGTTGTTTAATTCTGTATTCTGACTTAATTTTAGGGTTTATTGTCATAATATTAGTAGTTTCCATTGATTAGGATTAAAATGATACATTAGATTTGTTTTTATATTATATTTTTTGGCATAATTGATTCATTTATTAAACTTACATGATAAAATGATACGTTAAATTACGATTATATTTGGTATTTTATGATATTTACTCATATATATAGTACTTAAGATTATTTTGTGCTTTATATTTATAATAATCAGCCTTATTTGTAGTATTAGCTTATTATTAAATTACTGTATTTGGTGTTTAATTCTGTTTTTTGACTTAACTTTAGGGGTTATTTTCATAATATTAGTAGTTTTGATTAACTAGGTTTAACATAATACATTAGATTTGTATTTTTATTACTTTTTTTGGCATAATTGATTCATTTGTTCAATTTACTTGATAAAATGATACGTTAAATTAAGATTATATTTTGGCATTTTATGACATTTCGGCTTATATCTAATACTTATTATTATTAGTGTGCTTGTATTTTATATGACCACGATATTCAGCCCTAATTTAAGTGTTTTGAGCTTATTACTAAATTACCTTGTTTGCTTTTAAATCTAATATTTTGTAAGATATGTAAGCGTTATACATCATTTATTTAAATTTTTGCATATATTTAGCATAACCTTATTTTAGCGTGTGTAAATATCCATGTGATATTTAGGCTTGATTTTAGTATTCTACATAATATTAATAGTTTTAATAGATTCGTTTTAAAACTATACATTAGATTTTGGTTTATATTTGATATTTTGTCTCATTTTTGGTTCATTTATTGATCTTGCATCAATTCAGCTTTATTTTTTAGTAATGTATACTTTATTTGGTCTTATATTTATACATTTCTGTTGATGTGTTTTTTTTAACTATACATATTTTGACTTGTATGTAATATCATGCATGATATTGTCCATTCATTTTGAGTATAATAAAATATTAATAATAATAATAATAATAATAATAATAATAATAATAATAATAATAATAACTTCAATAAATTTTATATAACGCCTTTAAAAGTAGCATCTCAAGGCCCTTTGAAGACATAAAAAAAACGAGCAGCAGTAAAAAAAATACATACAAGGATGAATGCAATAATAAAAAATAATTAATAATAATAATAATAATAATAATCATCATAATCATAATCATAATAATAATAATAATAGTAGATCTAAAAATCTAATATAAACTACCCTAAAAGTAAGTTTGAAGTGATGATTTAAGTGATTCACCTTAATTTTGAGTATCATAAGTAATATTTCAGGCTATGTCTACTGTTTTAAGTCATATTAAGATAAGTGTGGTATTTTATATTATGATATTTGTGCTTAAATGTAGATTTCTGCATGACATTTTGTCCAGTGCTTTGAGTATTTCATCCAATGTTATGAGTACACATATATGTGTTATATTTAGGTGTATATTTGGTGCTCTTCAGGCTCTTTTTCAGCTCGTAGGCATGCTGGAGCTTCACGAATGGCAGCGCCTCCTGAACTGCGTTTGCAATTAAGTGCAATAATAAAAATGGCTCCATTGAGGCATTTCTCCATTTACCCTCCGCTAGAAAGCATCCTATTAGGCCATTCAGGCTCGGCTAAAAGCACACGCTAAGAAAGCTTTTCACAAAGCTTTTGTGATGTAATGCTGAATTCTTTCTGTTCGTATCATGCACTATTTTCAATTTGTTATTTTACTTTTGTTTTTACTGAAACGTAAATGATTAATGAGGGGCAATTGTTGTTATTTAGTTTATTGTTGTTTTTGTTGTTTAAAATAGATTCGATTGGAAAAAAATGAGTTGTATCATCTAAAAACTAATATAAGCATGTGAAAAATAGCACTAAGGAAAAGAAGGAAAAGAAGGAAAAGAAAGAAAGAAAGAAAGAAAGAAAGAAAGAAAGAGAAAATGCTCTAAATGACAATTATAATAAAATGATAAATAACCATAAATGATCAAAATTACCAACAAAATTACCAAAAGAAAGTATTTTACTCAAACCTTTAACTAATAAATACAGAGATTTTATTATATATATTGTTACGACCCTGGTCTAGGGTCAAGGCCGCAACATAAAAGAACACCCGACAAATAAAATTCACTTTTAATAACCCCTTTATATAGGGTCTCTTTATTTGTCTTTTTTTTTTTTGTCTTTTCTTTTTTTATCACCAAGAAAAAAAAATGTGAAGCCAAATACCTCGGGGTGAACCCACAGAAAAATAATACACAAAAATACACTAACTAAACACGCAAATGAAACTCACTACACCTAATAAAATAATAGAAATAAAAATACAAAATCTACACCTATCTCCCTGACTAACAAAAACACAGATGAAAATATTTACAAAAAGAAAAGTGGCGTCCCCCTACTGCCTCTTACCGTGTATATATTTACAATATTGACAATCAACGAACACACAAACCAAAACAAAAATAATAGGAAGGGGAAACACTGATGGGTATACAATACAAAGTCAACACTAGTACAACAGCACGAGAAATACAATCAACGAAAACAACTCAACAACAGGAATAACTTTTTCGCAATCTCAACAACACGCCAACAAAACTCGCTCTCCCTCCCTACGCCCGTTGATCTCTTTTTAAAGGACGCCCTGGGTTACTTCCTCCAATCCCAGAGCACGTTGCCTGCGTAGTTAGGGCGGGGCCTGCAGGTGGAAAGAGGGAGAGAGAGAGAGACAAACACACACAAACAAACACACCTGCCAACGCTACAATATATATTTTCCGCATCCCGGACGAGCCCCCCCAAACAACATCTGGTTTGCGAAAGTATGTTTTGCGATTTAAATTTAAAATGCTGATTTAAAAAAGTACTCTTGGAAATTAAACCAGAGATAGCAAAGATTACTACTATCTAACCAACTGTCAAGGTATTTCAGTTTGGTGGTTATGCTCAGATTTTATAAATATTTTTTTCCGCATCCCGGACGAGCCCCCAAACAACGTCCGTGAGGTGACTTATAAATCCTGCCGTCTTTCAACAAACCACAGACGTTCATATAAACCGCACTTGTACAATAAATGTTTGTGGTTAGCTTAACTTATACAAAAAAAGTAAAGTGGAGGACAAGCAGGAATGTAAATTACCTTCTTGACGTTTTGGGGGCTCGTCCGGGATGCAGAAAATCACAGTGTGCAAGTAAATAAATCAAGTCTGTTTTCTGTCATCTTGTAGCCAGTTTATTGAGCTGCCCCTAACACAGTAATGCTAAATATCTCTGACACTTTCTGTCCACTTCCCCCCCCCCCCCAACCCCCTATTCAACATCAATAGCCGCGTTTCCACTATCGCGCCTAAAGCGAGCGAGCCAGGGCGAGCCAAGGCCAGTCGCGTTTCCACTATCACTTCCGGGACGTAATCGGGCCAAAGCGGGGCTTCCTTGGGGCCAGCGTCCGGCCTTTTTCGGCCCGCCGAATACCTTGGGCCAAGGAGGGCCAACTGGGGCTTCGGGGCGGGGTTACGTACAAAGGCGGAGTTTTCCTGTCAGGTAAAGAGGAGACAAGATGCTTTCTTCCCTTACATTTGTTTTGCTATCGCGCTTGATCAACTCACTAAGAAAAATCTGTGTTCGAAGTAAATGCCGCCGAACTCGAATGTCCTTATCCAGGGATCGCTGTCTGGCCTTACACCAACAGACCACAAACAGTAAAAAAGCAATCGCTTCGGTGTTCTCCATCTTCCAGCTCTCGTAGTGATGCCAGGTTGTGTTTGTGGTTATAATTTGAGTTTTTTGTTCCCGCTGAAGTGGGCGGGTTGTGTGACGGGTTGTGTGCCGTTTGATTCGGGGGACGTTCTGGGGGCGGTGTTTGCGTGACGCGCTGCGAGCAACTAGCCCGACAGTGGAAACGCGACATGATTTCGGCCTAAATATAAATAAATATAAAGACTGTAATATAAATATAAATAAATGAAGACTGTTTTCAGCCAGTATATTGAACTGCCCCTAACACAGTAATGGTAAATATCTCTGATGGTTTCTGTCCACTCTACTTAAACCCATACCTAATAAATCCAGAGATTTTTATATATGTTTTCTGCATCCCGGACGAGCCCCCATATCAACGTCAATGAGGTCATTTATATTCTTGCTGTCCTTCACTTTTTTAAGTTAAACAAACCACAGACCTTCATATAAACCACACTTCTACAATAAATGTTTGTGGTTTGTTTAACTAATGCAATTTTTTTTATTTTTAGGAATTACACCACATACCTTTATATAAGCTACACTTAGATGATAAATATATTTGTTGTTTGTTTAACTTATGCAAAAAAACTAAAGTGAAGGACAACAGGAATGTAAATTTTCTCATTGTAAGTTTTTAGGGGGCTCGTCCGGGATGCTAAACATCCCAATGCGCAAGTAAATATGCAGTCTGTTGTCATTCGGCCAGTATACTACAATATAAGTATACCTGTTGACCTTATTCTTGTCGTACGAGCAAGCGCAGCCATTGGACACTTTTTGGCTCGAGACTTCCTCTTTCAATTAACTTCCATTTATTTTTAGATATTCCATTTCAAGAGTTCACACGTAGATATTGTTTGACAACTGTTAGCATGCTAGGTTTGGCATGCTGTCCCGGGAGAGAACCCTGAGCTCGGAGATAGTTGAGCCCAGGGCTCCCGCCTGGTCCATAGAGCATGTGAGGGGAGTACAAGATCAGGTGGTTCTCGAGAGCTCCCCGTGGTAAAGGAGGAGAAGGGGTGGATGGGGGGTTTCTTCGGAAAAACGAAGATAAGGGAGTAGTTCTAGCTAGGCTACTTATAGTGAGTCGGATCAATCTGATTGGCTAACTAATGCCTGTAGATGAGTGGCCAGCTGCAGTCAATCATATCACGTGCTCCTCTCGAAATTAGTTTGTGAAACTTCACTTATTTTTCTTGTTATGCTGCTTTACGTTGCAAGCGGATGTTTTCTTAATATATTATTCTACTGTTTATATATAGTCATGAACACACTTGCTTGTAGAGCAAGTATTTTGACCATTTTCAGACGTTTTTATTCCTTGTCATTTCTCCAATAGGCGACTGAATCGGAAGTTCTAAAACAATCGTATGGAGCGTACTTCCGCATCGCAGAATAAGGTCAATAACTGCTCCAAAGACAGTAATGCTAAGTATCCGTGACGCTTTCTGTCCACTCGACCTTCAGGCGGTGCCTCATTGGGAGATTTCTGCCCTGTAAATTCAGCTGCGAGTCTCCAACTCTGCTGTCTAGTGTGTGTAAGCGCATCCGTCTCTGTCAGATCCGTCTCCAGGTTTAACCTCGGCAGGTACGGATCCGTCAGCGTGGCAGAAGCAGCTGGACTCGCTCATCAGACAGACGCTCCGCACACACACACGCATACACGCATCGCCGCACGCCGCCGGATAATTGTACAGAGCCGGCGGAGAACGAGCCGATGTCACTTTATCAAAGCCCAACGGGGGCCTGGGGCCGGTGACGGGGCATCTGTACACGTCTGAGATCCAGCAGAGAAACACACACTGCACATCACACACTCACACATACAACTGCACATTGCAGTTTAATAAGCTCAGAGATCCACAAATACACAGTAGATCCACAACTAGACACATTACAAACACACACACACTGTGGTTAAATCAGCTCAGGGAGTGACAACCACACACACACACACACACACGCACACACACACACACACACACACAGAGATTCACCATTATACATCTCTCTCACACACACTAGATCTACAACTACACACACACACACAGATTCACCATTATACATCTCTCTCACACACACACTAGATCTACAACTACACACACACACACACACACAATAGATCCACAGCTACACACACACACACTCAATCCACAACTAAATGCACACACACTAAATCCACAACTACACACACACACTAGATTCACAGCTACGCACACAAACACACACACACACACACACTAGATTCACAACTACTCACACACACACTAAATCCACAACTACACACACGCACACACTAGATCCACAGCTACACACACACACTAGATCCACAGCTACACACACATTAGATTCACAGCTACGCACACACACACACACTAAATCCGCAACTACACACACACTAGATCCACAACTACACACACTAGATCCACAACTACACACACACACACACTAGATTCACAGCTACGCACACAAACACACACACACACACTAAATACACAACTACACACACACACACACTAGATTCACAACTGCTCACACACACACACTAGATCCACAACTACACACACACACACACACTAGATTCACAGCTACGCACACAAACACACACACACTAAATACACAACTACACACACACACACTAGATTCACAACTGCTCACACACACACACTAGATCCACAACCATGCACACACTAGATCCACAGCTGCACACACACTAGATCCACAATCACACACACACACACTAGATCCACAACTACACACACACACACACACACTAGATCCACAACTACACACACACTAGATCCACAACCACACACACACACACACACACACACACACAAGATCCACAGCTATACACACACACGCACTAAATCCGCAACTACACACACACACACACACACACACACACACTAGATCCACAACCACGCACACACTAGATCCACAGCTGCACACACACTAGATCCACAACTACACACACACACACACTAGATCCACAACTACACACACACACACACACACACACACACTAGATCCACAGCTATACACACACACGCACTAAATCCGCAACTACACACACACACACACACACACACACTAGATCCACAACCACGCACACACTAGATCCACAGCTGCACACACACTAGATCCACAATTACACGCACACACACACACACACACACACACACACGCATTAAATCCGCAACTACTCACACACACACACACACTAGATCCACAACTACACACACACACACACACTAGATCCACAGCTACACACACACACGCACTAAATCCGTAACTACACACACACACACACACACACACACACACACTAGATCCACAGCTGCACACACACTAGATCCACAATTACACACACACACACACACACACACACACACACACACACTAGATCCACAATTACACACACACACATTGCAGTTTATTAAGCTCAGAGATCCAAAACTACACACACACACACACACACACACACACACACACAAATGTCCACCTTTTGCTGATTTTCCTTTTAAAAGCAATGAACCTGCGCAATCCAGAGTCTCAGGTATGATAGACCGTGTTGGCCTCCGTGTGTCCAACAAGCAAATGAGTTCTTCCTGATGATTTATGATGATCTGCGAGGCTCATTACGCGCGCAGGTCTAATATTTCACATCACAGATTAAAACTAAAACGACTACTGCAGCTTGTACATCAAAATAAATAGCTAATATATACACAACCGCCGCCTTTCCGTCGGCACCGTGCCATTCTTGTTAACAGCTTTATCAACCAGAGACACGTTTCATAATTACACAAAGCATTCCTTGATAAGCCTGCATTTAAAACAAAAATGGCTCTCCAGTAAACACTTTATTGCTGATAAAAGTCTCAGGGGCGGCATCAGATTCCACGTACGGAGCCTCCCCTGTATTGGCTATTTTATTATTCTTCACTTAACCAAATGATTTAATTTCATCTGCTCCTTAATCAGGTTAACTGATTAGCTCTCTGAGACGGCTTGGGAAGCATATTAATATTACTCTGGGAGGGTTGGTGGAGGACCAGCAAAAAGAGAGATCAAATGAAATCAAAGAAAGCAAGGTTTTCGCAATTTAAATATTTATTTGTATGTTAAAATTGTACTTTTGATTATATGTTTTTGTTTGCTTGGGCTTTAGACTGGGAGAAGTGTTTCAGGTGAAGTGTGCCGTGATGTACAGTGTTTGATTCATGCACTTCTTTGGGATCCCATTTAATAAATTCAAATATTGCTTTAGGGGGCTAATAACGGCTCGTTTCCACTGACTGGTGCGGTACGGTTCGGTTTGGTACGGGTCACCTTTATCAGGCTTGCGTTTCCACTAACAAGGGTACCCTTTTGGTGGGCGTGGTGTATGACAGAAAGTTTCAGTCGACGTCATTCTCGCTCGAGGAAATGTCTACAATAAAGCTGTACGGGTCACTTACATATCATATGAGAAGCACTTCTCATAAAACAGATGCTTTACACACATAAATACTTGTGTAGAAATGTTTATTACTAACTTTTCTATGAACATGAGTTGATTATAACTGCAGATCAATGACAGTGCGAAACAGCCTACTGTAACGTCTGTAATTATATTAAATAACTAAATAAATGAACATATATAAACACATACAGCCCCTTACAGTCTCTGATATGTTACCAACTACAGAAGAACACACACAACAGACATTTCGTCTGTATTTAGGTTCAAAAACAACACAAAATATAGCCTACAGTCAGTGAAAACCTCTCATCTGTGTCTGTGATCTTCAGCAGCACATGTTGCCTCTGTTAGAGAGTAATTCTGTCATTCCCGGTTCATATTAGTCCAAAAGGTGGAGATAATAAGTTAGTTAATCATGGCATTTTGTTCATGTTTGTTGATAAATAATGTGCTCCTTTTTTCCGGCTTCTCCTTTGTTTCTTCACGCTTCACTCTCGTGTTTGTCAGTGTCTGACAGGATCGGGTTTCAAAAGCATGTCAATAATCAAGCGCAGGTTATTATCATCAGCTCAACAAGTTTGTTATTTCAGATATAATGTTAGACGCGCGCGAGCGCTAGCAAGAAAGCGAAACCGCTCGCGCCTCAGACTGGCTCGTAAAAAACTACGTGGCACAGGGTAAATCTGCTCTTCTTCTTGGCTTTGTGGCTGTTCATCAAGATGACGACAAGGTTTGTTTGAGCCCAGATCGACCATGGCGCGTTATTATAAGTATTTATAATTCCGCTGTAATCTCTCGCTGTGTATTTTAAACATGGCGGGTTTTTTGTTTTCATTCTGGCTTGTTGCGTAAGCGGATGACGTATCTCTGTAAACCAATAGCGTTCAGCTGCACGTGTGGCTCCGCCTTTTGGTAGCCTTTCTCGTGTTTGGTACCCTTTCGAAAGGGTGTCGGAAAAAGTGGTACGGTACGGTTCGGTTCGGTACGCTTTTTGACAGTGGAAACGGCCATAAAAGCGTACCAAACCGAACCGTACTGTACCACTCAGTGGAAACGGGCCATAATATTAAAAAATTAAAAGCTGCTTTTATTCTGGTAGAATCAAAACCGGTAAGACTTTCTCCAGAGGAAAAAAATATAATAGGAAATACTGTGAAAAATTCCTTGCTCTGTTAAATTTGGGAAATATTTTAAAAAGAATTCACAGGAGGGTGAACAGTTCTGACTTCAGCTGTATATCCTTCTTTTGTACAGCTTGGGCTCCAGATTTCCAGCAGGATTGGTGAAAGCTTCACACAAGTTAAGATGATTCACAACTTCAGTCATTATTATCACCTCTGTTCTAATACGACCCAACAGACTCGCACCTACCGATGGTGGATCAGTGTTTCATTAACGGCATCGGAAAAAAACCCGAGTGATTTTACCTTTAGCAACATCAAATATTGGCTCAGTGGTGTTGCCTCACAGCAAGAAGGTCGCTGGTTCGAGTCCCAGCTGGGTCACTTGGCATTTCTGTGTGGAGTTTGCATGTTCTCCTCGTGTTGGCGTAAGTTTCCTCCAGGTGCTCCGGATTCCTTCATAGTCCAAAGACATGCGTTATAGGGGAATTGATAAGCTAAATGTAGTGTATGGCGTGTTTCCCAGTACTGGGTTGCAGCTGAAATGGCATCCGATACATAAAACATACTGAACGCTGCAATAATAATAATATTTTCCTAAAACCTGAATCACGAAATATGCTAAACTGTCAATTCACAGATAAAGATTGTAGTTGGTCAGACTGTATATATTGCGTATTTATTACAAGCTCCAGTAGTCATTTTACTTTTAATCTGTGCTGAAACATTACAGCTGTGCGCCGTATATAATGAGCCAGCGGAGATCATCATAAATCAATCAAAACTCATTTGCTTATTACGGCGAATTCGCGTCTGCAAATCCGCTGACCGCTCAGGTTAAGAGGCTTTGCACCTGTCACTTGCGTAATGCCATTAAATCACGAGCTACAATTAAATGCAATCACAGATAATAACAGTGAGCGTAAAAGCCCATGTCAAAGCTAACGGATTGGAGGTTTTTTGGGGAGGGTGGATGGGGGGTGGGTTAAGGGACGATTCCCCCCCCCGAATGTGCAGCTGTTGGCTAAAGTGGCCGGTGCACTCAGCTTCGCTACGCTGATCATCATAACAGCATCATTATCAACGCGGCTTAACAGCCTCTCAGCCAGACCAGGGGCAGCCTTTACTGCGCACAGATTAAACCCAGAACAAGCGCAGGCCTGTAATTGCATTCCGGTGTGCGTTTTAAGGAATTATGAGGGAGAATTAGCCATCGGCAATAAGCAGAACAAAAAGAAAATAGACCTTGGGTAGTGGGGCTGTGCAATGTGACCATCAATATATAGTTGAGGGCAAAATTATTAGCCCTCCTGTTCAATTAGAAATCTTTTATATTTTTCCCCAACTTACGTTTAATAAGAGAAGACATTTCTAAACATGATAGTGTTAATAACTCATTTCTAATAACCTTGATGACAGCACATAATATTTGACTAGATATACTAGTATTCAGCTTAAAGTGACATTTAAAGCCTTTACTAGGTTAATTAGGGTAAAGTTAGGGTAATTAGGCAAGTCATTGTATAACAGTGGTTTGTTCTGGAGACCAATGGTCCCCAACCTTTTTAAATCAAATCAAATCAAATTAATTTTATTGGCACATGAGCAGCACGTGTGCTATAATGAGTGAAAATCTTAGGTGCTGGCTCCAGACAGTGCAAAATACAGATGCAAATACAACAACATACCCCCCCCCCCCCCAAAAAAAAAAAAACAAAAAAAAAAACAAGACCATACAATTGGCAATGTTGACAGCAATACGAAGAAGACAATGAATAGGTGTACACGTAGTTGTAGGCAGTATTGTTTTTAAGTATGGATTGGTTAAAGTGAAGTGCATGCTACATCATGATGGTTTGTGTGGGGTGTGTTAAGTGTTTATCAGCCTGATAGTCTGTGGGAAGAAACTTTCCTTCAGTCGGCTGGTGCGTGACCTGATGCTGTGGAACCGTCTGCCTGAGGGTGGCTGGATTCGCTGATCACTGCAGACCGGTCAATGATGGACAATTGTATTGTGGACTAGGTGGGGGTGGTGGTTCGTAGGTTGCTACCATTTTCTCAGAGGATGACAAGCTGACAAAGCATTGCTGTCACTCTGATACAAGTTTTATTTATGGAGAAAATTACAAGGCACTCCAGTGTTTGATAATAAAATAATGAGATAATAAGGCCCAATCCCAATTCTAACCCTTAGCTCTTCTCCTTACCCCTAATTGTCCCAATTCTATAGCTTGAAGTCGTAGGGCTAAGAGGAAGGGCTTAGATACCTCTCAAAAGGGAGATTTTTAAGGACCACACTTGAAACCAAGGTGTAAGAATTTCCCAGAATATACCAGCAGCATAGCTGCATTCAGAAGTCAGGAGATGCTCAAATTAGTAATTTTGACATTTTTACGAATTTTTAGGACAAATAAGCACGTTTTAATATATTCATAACCACCTTCATAAACCGCTAAATTTGGCTGTCTATAATCCATAATAATAACAACTCCTGTATAGCAGTTCCGCTACATACTTTATCATCTGACACTCGATGACACTGGAATACCCTGTCAGTAATGTCTAGTATAATGTTAATGCTGTTTCTTGTGTTTACATAGATGAATATGGCCACTGTGTAAATACACAGTACAGTTACAATCTTATTTGGGCGCTCAAGTGACCGAGATGTCATTTTTTTCAAAATAAAAGATCGTTCAGACTTTAGATAATATAAATAACATACTATAAATATAAATAGACTATATATATATATATATATATATATATATATATATATATATATATATATATATATATATATATATATATATATAACAATTTTACACATAATGAATAAAATGGAAATA
This sequence comes from Danio aesculapii, assembly GCF_903798145.1. NCBI lineage: Eukaryota > Metazoa > Chordata > Actinopteri > Cypriniformes > Danionidae > Danio > Danio aesculapii. Next base: position 4,194,435 of record NC_079456.1, on the reverse strand, counting down.
ATTAATGATTTCTTGTGTGCACCAATTGATCCACAGATCAGTTGAGGACCACTGCTGTACACAATCAAATAAAAAATATCGCTCTACAGGGCTAATAATATTGATAAAATGGTTTTAAAATAAGGGTTTTTTTTAAAAAAAGGGTTTAAAAATGAAAAGCTGGTTTTATTCTAGCTGAAATAAAACAAATAAGACTTTCTCCAGAAGAAAAAATATTATAGGGAATACTGTGAAAAATTCCTTGCTCTGTTAAGCATCATTTGGGACAGTAGACTTCAACTATATATTGACCGATATCCAAAAGCAGTTGTGGAGACATTAGCCACCTAATTGTGTGTTAGGGATTGCTAGATTCACATCTCCAGGGTTTTTTTTTTGAATGCATGCTGGCTATTCACGTCTAAGGGCTCTTGGCGTGGATGTGCATGGGCTAACGCCTGATTTCCGTCGTATTTCACCAGCGCAACTGACCCTGAACCAATTTGAGTGTTGGAAGAGTACATCTGCAAGGCAAATGCTATTTCTAGCCGTTCTCCATTACTATTAGCCGAAGAGGACATCTCTACATTTGAAGTGCTTGCGGTGTGAGCCTCTCTTAGCGGATGATTCCAGGTCAGTTGTTGCATCCCGGTGACAATATAGACACTCTTTTCATTTGCATCGGCATGCCCGCAGTCATTACCGGCGTATATAAGCAGCGCCAGCACCATGACTCTGGTATTATTGCTACTCCTGTTTCACTGACTCTATAATGGAATTTGCTCTGCTTTGACATTTCTATCAGTGACTCTGTTCTCCGCTCGCCCACCACCAGTCCCCAGCACTTGCCGGCTTTAATTAAGCTCAAATCAAATTACTCATCTTGTGTTTAAGGCTTAATTTGCGTGTTTTGCAGAAATCCTATTCTGGTGTCACGGCATGGATAATCCGGCCATGGATCACATGTACAGTAAACACTGAATAGCTGTGCGTTTCAAAGGACAATCACCTGTGTAGTACATTTCCCCCCTCAAGCGGGAACTTTTAGCATCCAATCTCTGCTGGTTAATAATCGATAGGCAGCCATAATGCTTTAAATGAATACTTGAACGTGAAAATGAAAGGTCAACACATTTATATTGGTCAAGGCCTGTTTTTTTTAATACTTGGTGAAATACCTGGGTTGTGAAGAGTGTGTGTCAAGGTTATTTTAGTAATTAAAACTAAGACTATTGGTCAAAAGGCATTTTTCGTAAGCTGAAATGAAATAATTCACAGTAAATGAAAAAGTAAAACGAAACAAAATTAGCAACAGTCACTGAAAAACTCATTGAAATAAGTAGAAAATTTCCCAAAGATGGGTTGTGGCTGGAAGGGCATCCGCTGTGTAAAAACGTGCTGGAAAAGTTGACGGTTCATTCCGCTGTGGCGGCCCCAGATTAATAAGGGGACTAAGCCGAAATGAATGAATAAGTAGCAAAAAAAAAAAAAAGAATTCATTCATTCATTTTCCTTTGGCTTGGTCTCTAATTTATCAGAGGTCACCACAGCGGAATGAACCGCCAATTATTTTGGCATATATTTTACGCAGCGAATGCTCTTCCAGCGGCAATCCAGTAATGAGAAAAATAAATAATGGTTTTCAGAATTAATAAGCACTCTGTGTGGCGGAAAATCAGACATGCGGCTGTTTAGAGAAACCCCAGTAGATGGCGCTTTAACAGCCAAATGCATATTGTTTTCTATAACAAAAATAAAATGTGTTCTATCTTTCTTTCGTTTGCCAAAAAATGTAAACATGGCATGTTTAACTGCGTATACAGTGTGATATTTAGCATGAAGAAGTTCTTAATAACTGATACTTTTATTTCTTGTGTTTGTATGGATTTTGATTGGTTTTTATTATTATTTTTGCACAAGAGTTGATGTATGCTGTGCAAAAATGTAACTTTGCTTTAGTGTTTTGTTTCTCCAAATAGGATTTCACTGCAATTAGCAAATCATTATCTTGCTGAAAATGAAAACTATTTCCAATGAAGTTCTTTCCAGAAGCAATTGTATACTTAATTAATACCTATCTGTTCATTCCCAAATTCATCAATGCAGACAACACTGGTAGTAATGCAGCCTAAACCAGACAAACAATTAACCCAATTACAATTAAACCAAAATTATATTCTAACAACAATCCTAAGAAACCATACATCAATTGAAAGATCATTAAAAACAAAAATATACAAAAAAGTGGACACTTATGACTGGTTTTGTGGTAAAGGGTCACATATATCCATTATACCATCAGTAAAACAACAGATTTAATGTTGGCCTAAAACTTTTGCACAGTACTGTAAATCACACCAGGTCAAAAAAGACAGAGTTTTTTTCCATCCTATCCCTCATTGTCTTTCCAGCAGATCCCACCAAGAGCATGAAGGCTGGTGTTGGCCTACAACAGCAGGCATCAGCCACGCTGGATTGTGTTGAAGAGCGAGAGGGGCGAATTGTCAAAATCCATTGTGTGTTTGTATGTCACCTGTCTCTTTGCATCTACTCCGTGCCATAAACAACTATAGAGGAACCAGGGGGTGAAATACCACAAGTGCTTGCCCGGATTAAACGGCTCTGTCACTAGTGGTGTAAACTTGGATGCGTAGGACTCGAATGCTTTGCGTGACAGTGCGAGTAACAGCAGGCTCTCTGCTATGCTAATGATTAGGTATTCCACCAGCAAGTCCCCTTGAGGGTCCCTAAAGAAAAACAGGTCCTTGCAAAACTAGGCTTGGCTACTTGCCGGGAATTGCTCATTTTCTGAATTTGTCCTATGCATTTAAACCATTAAATTCTCACAGACTCATAGTGAGCAATGAAAACAGGCATACACTCATATTGGGGGGGACTCAGGGTGCCGTTGACCCTTTGTAAATAGTTCCAGTTCCCTGTTCCAGTTCTCATTGTCTTGAGAAGTTTTCAGTATCATCCACAGCACTTGCCTATCAATTTCTGCACTCTGCAGGAAACGAGTGCATGATCTCTGGTAAAGTTGCATACTGATTTCAGACAGAAGCAAATATAAAGGTCTACAATATGCATACAAGGTACCCAAGGTAGAAGATTAAAGCTATAGTCTACAAATAAGGTCATGGGAAGCTAATATAATTAAAATGTTTCATATTGATTTTCTAACAGAGAGGTGCTGAACCCTGTTCCTGGAGATCTACCTTTCTGCAGAGTTTAGCTTTAACCATGATCAAACACAACTAAACCAACTAAGTAGCAACACTTGGTAATTAAAGACAGGTGTGTTTGTCTCTGCTCAGCAGGACGGAACAGGGTTGGGCACCACTGCCCTAACACATCATTCTCAAACGCAAGCAAACGGTGGGAATCTTGAACAAGACAAAACTAAAATGCATCGATGAAATTGTAAGAGACAGTAAAGATTCATTCTTTGTATATCTTGGTCTCCAGGCTATGTGAAGTTTAATTTAGCTCATCTCACCTGTTATCTTCAGAGTCCTCAAGTAGTTCACTGGTTATTTTTCCAAGTCACATCTCAGTTATGTGGGCTGTGCCTGTCCAATAGCAGAAAAGATTGATCAGTCTTTCATTCGGCAGTAGTACCCACACCATTAATTGACTATTGACACCATAGTTGGTGATCCATTCACATAAACAAATCTATTTCATACACATCCCTAGGTTTCATGAAAGAATGAAATTGTATATAGCCCAACAATAATGGGTGCCTACTGTCTTTGTTGCAACTCCCATACTAAAGTGGTTTCCAATTATTGTCCTCTGGACCCACCGCCTCGCAAATTTTGTAAGTTTCTCTTATTTGACGGACAGAGATCAGTTCATGGATCTCTCTGTTAGCAAGATGATTATAAGGTGTGTTATCACCAGGTGACATACAAAATGTTCAGGGCTGGAGGTCTCGAGGACTGGAATTGGGAACCACTGTCGTACTATCACTTTTTCCTCTTGTTAATCCCCTTTGTTACTCTACTCAGCCTTATTATTCAGACTTTTTTGGTTGTCGGACAAATGGCAGACAGTGACCGGGGCACACAATATTGGCATTATGGCCAGATCACCTGTCAATCAAACTGTAGACGAGGGTTAATTGGGTGTTAAAAATAAGAACTTCTGCTAGGACTAGAAATCAAGCCAACAACCTTTGCAATACAAGTCCGAGTTGGTTCTTTCAGAAACTTGTTAATCCCCAATGTTACTTTACTCTGCCTGGTTGTTCAGACTGTTTTGTTTGTCGGACAAAATGGCAGACAGTGATTTGGGGCACACAATATTGCAATATTGGCATTATGATTGGCCAGATCGTCTTTCAATCAAACTGCTGATGTAGGATCAATTGGGTGTTGAAAATAACTTCTTCTGGGACTGGGAATCAAACCAACAACCTTTGCAGTACAAATCCAAGTTGGTTCTACCATAAACTTACTAATCCCCAAAGTTGCTCTACTCTGCCTCGTTATTCGGAATGTTTTGCTTGTCAGACAAAATGGCAGACAGTGATCTGAGGCACACAATATTGGCATTATTGTAGGCCAGATCGTCTGTCAGTCACACTGCTGATGTAGGGTCAATTGTGGGTTGAAGATAATCATTTCTGACAGTACTAGAAAGTAAACCAACAACCTTAGGAATACAAATCCAAGTTGGTTCCTCCAGAAACCTGCTTGGTATGAACTTTTGAGTTGGTTATTGCCATCTAAATATCCACTTCTCACCCCTAAACTGTTCTCCCTTACAGAGGACCTGCTTCCTCCTGGCTTCCCCAACATCGACATGGGCCCACAGCTGAAGGTGGTGGAGCGAACGCGTACTGCTACCATGCTTTGCGCTGCCAGCGGTAACCCTGACCCAGAAATCACCTGGTTCAAAGACTTCCTTCCCATCGACCCCAACACAAGTAACGGCCGAATCAAACAACTCCGATCAGGTAAGACAAACCAAGGCAGCTTCTGCTTTACTGCTAATGTTCTTCTCAATGTTTTTGTTGTAGGATTCAGAATGATTGCAGTAGGCTTGCTTCTTAAACAACAGAGTTAGCATTACGTTACAATTTGCCAAGGAAGCTGAAATGAAGAGATTATTACTTTAATGTACAGTGTCAGAGGAGGTTAGTCCAGATTTTGGGTAAAGTTTCACAGTTTTAGAGTCAAAACACTCAATCAGATGCCAAAAGTGAACAATAAATTATAGTACTATCAGGGTTCCCAGGGATCATGTAATCTCTGCAATGTCGTGGAATTTTAAAAGTCCTATTCGAGACATTGAAAATCAGGGAATTTTACATTTACATTTTTCTATAGAGGGTTTTTTATGTCCTGTTGTTTCACATTTTGCCAATTGTAATGGTTTCGCTCTTTCCAGAGCCATATTATTCCTTTACCAACTTGTCAACCGGCAGTCACACTTGAGGAATAGTTCACCCAATAATGAACATCCTGTGGCTGTTTTTTGTTCGGTTCTCAGCACAACAACTGTTGGTTTTTCTGTTTATTATAGGTTATGAAAACTCAACTTTAAGTCAGGGTTTTGAAATGGGAACCCTGTAATTCATAGGTCTTAAACTGGATTCCTGGAGGGCTGCAGCTCTGCACAGTTTTGCTTCATCCCTAATCAAACACAGCTGATCCAACTAATCAAGGTGTTCAAGACTACTAGAGACTATCAAGAAGGTGTGAGTTAGAGGTGTTTGGAGCTAAACTGTGCAGAGCTGTGGCCCTCCAGGAATTGAGTTTGAGAGCATTGCTGTAATATATGCTCTCAGAGTGTTGCAAGTTGCCTGTTGAATGATTTGAAAAATGTCTCTGGTGTGCATTATTTTAGTTCAACAGATTATTGTGCATTATTTCATTTATACTACAGCTAAATCCACTGTTTAGATGTTGTAGTTCAGACATTTGTCAGGTTTTTGTCCTCAATTGTTCTGTTTTTGTTGTAGGATTCAGTATCATTGCAGGCGCTCTTCTAAAACAACCACCCACAGAGTTAGCATTACAAGTTAAAGTTTGCTAGTGAAGCCGGAATGGAGAGATAATGACTTTTAATGAACAGTGTCAGAAGAGCTTAGTCCAGATTTTGCGGAAAGCGTATGATTAATGTCTGGTTTGGGCTAATGAAACTTTATTGAAAGACCCAGTAAAACAGAGTCTAATTATGTATCTCATTAAGTCGAGCGCTCCAGTCGCCCCAAGGCCACCGTTGTGGGTCAGTGATTTGTCAGCGACGGAGAAAAAAAAAAATCTATTTGATTCAGAGCTGTTGACGTAAATCGGTATGGGCAGCAGATACTCTGCTAGCAACCTCTGACCTGATCTGGCTCACCCAGCAGTTCCCCTATTCAGGATCCATCATGGGGCATTTTTCTGAAGTATTTAGATTCAAGGAAAGTGGTTTGGTGGCGAGCGGCTACATCTGCTCTCGCTTATGTTAGGCTTGAGTGCTTTTGTTTTTGCCCCGTGTTAATGGACGATGCTAAGGGGGTATCAGAGGTACAGGAACACGAATGCATTTGACTTTACTAGTTGAGGACAAGGACAACTAAATAGTATCCTTTTAGCAAGTCACTCGCCACAAGGTTAGCTCTGAAAGCTCATTTAGCACGCTAATTTATCTGCCCTGCTGACAGACATGCAGATCAATCTGACAAATTTGAGGGTTTTTTGGAAGTGTGTAAAGCTAATGCTAAAAACATTTAGCATTTACAATAAAGATGTATTAGCTAACACATTTACTGACATGAACAAACAATGAACTGCACATTTATTACAGTGTTTATTAATCTTGAATTGATATAAAGTTGTTCCCCTACTGAAAAAAACTGCCTAGGCTGGTTGGCTGGTTTTAGCTGGTCGACTAGCCTAGTTTTAGAGGGGTTTTGGCCATTTCCAGGCTGGTTCCCAGCCATTTCCAGCCTGGTCTTAGCTGGTCAGGCTGGAAAATGACCAGATAAAACCAGCTTGACCAGCCTAGCCAGGCTGGCAGCCCAGCCAAAACCAGCTATGTCCAGCTTAATCCAGGCTGGTCAAGCTGGTTTTAGCTGGATTTAGCTGGTCATTTTCCAGCCTGACTAGCTAAGACCAGACTGGAAACCAGCCTGGAAATGGCCAAAACCCCTCTAAAACCAGGCTGGTCAACTAGCTAAAACAAGCCAACCAGCCTAGGCTGGTTTTAGCTGGATTTTTCAGTAGGAGACTGTTAACTTGTAATGTATTAACTAATGTTAGCAAGCATGAATTAGATGTTATTAGTTAATGCTAGTAAATACGCTATCTAATGAAATGTTATTTTAAAGTGTGACCGATTAATCGGACATATTTGAGTGTATTATTTGAAAGTGTGTATTATGAACATTCAGCATACCTGTCCTCCCTCTGAATGTTTGTTTCTGTCATTTCGTCACTGTGTGTGTGTGAATGCGTCATACATGTTGTTTATCTCTTGTTTGTCTCTGTCTCTGCATTTCCGCATTCACATGCACAGCATTGACTAACCCTCGATAATTAATATACTAGCGGAGTACTGCTAATTAGAGCGACTAAATTCAGTATGCACAGCATACAGCATTTACAAATGAGCTATAATCACAGTCTTAATTCAATTTGTGCATTAGTGAGTTATCCAAATGCTTTTAGCAGTATTTATTTGGTACGTCTAATTGGTAATTAAGTGTGCCAACTTTTTCGAAATCTATAAAGATGCTAATGAATTTGCATGAATTGTTTTACCAAAAAAGTAATTAGTTTGTACATATTTAAACCATAACTCTAATACCAATTATAAATATGACATTCATATTAATTAATATTATAAAACAAGAATTAGTTTTTGGCAAGATAATAAGGTCTTTTAATAACTCTAAATGTGGTTAATAAACATGTCTAAAATCTGTCTGGGAGCACTTTATTTTAAGGGGGTGTTCGTAAGACTGTCATGACACCTTTATAATCATGACGTGACACATTTCATGAATGTGAAGTAGACTTAACATGTCATTAAATATCATTTACTCAGTTATGTCACTTTAAATGCAAATATGACATTGTTTAAGATGTCTTTGTTATGGCAACTTGGCATTAGAAAGACAACATAGCTTGTCATAAATCCGTCATAAACATGATTGTTATGCGTTCGTTTATTATCGTATTATTTTTCTGATCACTAATTTTAGTGGAACAAAATTAATTTGTCCTTAAGATTCCTCAGTGAAAATGTCAATATTTTGTCAAATTATTTTATAATAGCGTCATTAATAGTTAATGACATTTATTAACATTGTAACAACGTACCAATGTGGTCAAGAAAAATATTAATCATGCTGTTATAAATTTCTTCATACTTATAATGGCCTATTGTTAATCATGTTTATGACAGATTTATGACAAGCTATGTCGTTTTGGTAATGCCAAGATGTCATAAAGTCAATTTATGATGTATTTGTTTATATAAAGTTGTCAAAGTCATCTCAAACAATGTCATCTCGGCATTTAAAATGACATAACAGCGAGCGACAATTAAATACAGTTGTCATGAGCATGCGTAAAATCTCATGTGTCACATCATGATTATAAAGGTGTCACGACAGTCTTATGAACACCTCCTTTCAAGTAAAGTTATTATGATCTGTGTTAACATCCAGCTAACCATGTAACATGTCAGATTTTTCCCCTCTGAAATATTAATTTCAGGATGTGTGCAGGATAATACGTCTTTAAATAACTCTAAATGTGGTTAATAAACATGTCTAAAATCTGTCTGGGAACACTTTACTTGAAGGGTGTGTTCGTAAGACTGTCATGACACCTTTATAATCATGACGTGACACATTTCATGAATGTGAAGTAGACTTAACATGTCATTAAGTGTCATTTACTCAGTTATGTCATTTTAAATATGACGTTAAGATGTCTTTGTTATGACAACTTGGCATTAGAAAGACAACATAACTTGTCATAAATCCGTCATAAACATGATTGTTATGTGGCCGTTTATTATTGTGTCATGAATATTTTTCTGATCACTAATTTTAGTGGAACAAAATGAATTTGTCATTTGTCAATACTCAATGTCAAATTATTTTATAACAGCGTCATTAATAGTTAACGATATTTAATGACATTTTAATAACATTCAGTTTGTACCACTTTAGTCAAGAAAAATATTATTTATGCTGTTATGAAGTTCCTAGTAATTACAATGGCCCATTGACATTCATGTTTATGACAGATTTATGACAAGCTATGGCAAGTTGTCAAAACAAACAATCTCAAATAATGTCATCTCTGCATTTAAAATGGCATAACTGAGCGATCGACAGTTAAATACAGTTGTCATGAGCTTGCATAAAACTCATGTGTCATGATTATAAAGGTGTCACGACAGTCTTATGAACACCTCCCTTCAAGTAAAGTTATTATGATCTGTGTTAACGTCCAGCTAACCATGTAACATGTCAGATTTTCCCCCTGAACTATTAACTTCAGTGTGTGCGCGTCTGCTGTCAATCTGACCCTGAAACGTGTTTTGTTTTTCCCTTTTTTTTTTTTTTGCTTCTTTTTCTGTTTATTATCATTTCCAGAAGCCTTTGGTAAGTGTCTCAGCGAGTGCGCAAGCTTCCCGGTGTCCCTGAAGCAGATGGCATTTTAACTTGGTTTTAAAATGCATGTCCTTCCCTTCTCCTTTTCCCTTTAACGTCAGTCTGAAACCCTCTGTATTTTTCTTCCTCACTAACATGAAACGCCCCCCCCCCCCATGTTTCTCTCAAGACTCCGACCCAGCTTTTTGGGGATGACACACTCCTGAGCGCCTTTTGTGTTTCCTCTTCGTTTTCATTCACATGCCGCTCGAGAGAGAGGGAGAGAGAGATTGGTCTTAAATATTCAGATGCCTATAAAGCTGGAGAATAGCAGATGAGGGTTTGAGAAGCTGCAGTCGTGTTTCGGACACACACCCTTGGCCCGTAGCTCACAGACATATATTTATGTTAAAGCGCACATGCTACACACAAACATCAGCAGAACTGAGTTTGTAGATCCTAAATACCCACTGCGCCTCAAAGGTTGGGGAAACAGCATTCCAAACATGATTGATTGATTGATTGATTGATTGATTGATTGATTGATTGATTGATTGATTGATTGATTGATTGATTGGTATGTTGATTTGTTTATTTAGTGATTGATGTGTTTATTGATTGGTTGGCTGATTGATTGGTTTGTCGATTGATTTGATTGATTGATTGATTGATATGTTGGTATTCAGGAATATTGACTGGTTGGTATGTTGATTGATTGGCATGTTTGATAGTTGGCTGATTGATTGGCTGGTTGATTGATTGATTGGTTGGTTGGATGGTTGATTGATTGATTGATTGATTGATTGATTTGATTGATTGATTGATTGATTGATTGATTGATTGATTGATTGATTGATTGATTGATTGATTGATTGGTTGATTGGTTGATTGATTGGATAGTTTGCTGGTTGGATGGTTGGTTGATTGATTGATTGGTTGGTTGGTTGGTTGAATAGTTGGTATTGAAAGATTGGTATGTTGGTTGCATGGTTGATTGATAGGTTGGTATGTTGATTTATTGATTGATTAATTGGCATGTTGGATGGTTGGCTAGTTGATTGATTGATTGATTGATTGATTGATTGATTGATTGATTGATTGATTGATTGATTGATTGGATAGTTTGCTGGTTGGTAGGTTGTCGGTTGGTTGGTTGGATGGTTGGTTGGTATGATGGTTGATTGGTTGAATAGTTGGCAATGAAAGGTTGGTATGTTGGTTGCATGGTTGATTGATTGATTGATTGATTGATTGATTGATTGATTGATTGATTGATTGATTGATTGATTGATTGATTGATTGATTGATTGATTGATTGTGTTGATTATGTTGATTATGTTGATTGGATGGATGTTTGGTGGGATGGTTGGTGGGATGATTGGTTAGATGGTTGTTTGGTATGTTGATTGGTTGGTTGGATGGTTGGGATGGTTGGTTAAATAGTTGGTATTGAAAGGTTGGTATGTTGGTTGTGTGGTTGATTGAATGGTTGGTATGTTTATTGATTGATTGATTGGTTTTGATTGATCATGTTGATTTGGTTGGTTGGTTGGTTGGTTGGTTGGTTGGTTGGTTGGCTGGTTGGTTGGTTGAATGGATTGATGGTTGGTTGAATGGATGTTTGGTGGGATCATTGGTTGGATAGTTGGTTGCGTGGTTAGTTGGTATGTTGGTTGATTGATTGATTGATTGATTCACACCACTGTGGAGAAATTTCCATACACATACTTGCATATACCCACACAAACATATGCATATATACACATACAGTTGAAGTCAGAATTATTAGCCCCTACCCCCCCCCCCCCCCCTTTTTTTTTTTTATTTATTAAATTTTTTCTTAAATGATGTTTAACAGTGCAGGGAAATTTTCACAGTATATCTGATCATGTTTTTATTTTTGGAGAAAGTCGTATTTTTTTTATTTCGGCTAGAATAAAAGCAGTTTTAATTTTGTGTGAACCATTTCAAGGTCAATATTATTAGCCCCTTTAAGCTAATTCTTTTTTTCGACAGAACAAACAGAACAAACCATCGTTGTACAATAACTTGTCTAATTACCTGAACCTGCCTAGTTAACCCAATTACCCTAGTTAAGCCTTTAAATGTCACTTTAAAGCTGTATAGAAGTGTCTTGAAGAATATCTAGTCTGATTTTATTTACTGTCATCATGACAAAGATAAAATAAATCAGTTATTAGAAATAAGTTATTAAAACTGTTATGTTTAGAAATGTGTTGAAAAAAATCTTCTCTCCGTAAAACTGAAATTGGGGGAAAAAATAAACAGGGGGCTAATAATTCTGGCTTCAACTGTACATATCCATATAAATAGTAAAAATCGAAAATACTTTAACTATTACTTTCTCTTATTTTCTCTTCTTTTTGACAGCACCTTTAAATGATGTTCCTCTGGCATCTAACCTCTAACCTTTAACCTCCTTTAACCTCTAACCTGTATCCCTTTACCTCACCTAACCAGCTGTTAACCTGAGCCGTGACTCCAGCGGGATGACAAACTCTTTTCTTTTTCTTTACTAATGAAACTCCCTCCTAAACGCCTCCTAAAGCTGAAAAAAAGATTCTCCTGCTCCTCCACTGCACACTACAGAGGGATCAAGTGTAGATATGAGTGTAGTGAAGGAGCCGGAGAAACATGGCTGACCTTCATCTACTGCTGGACAAAGAGCCAATGCTTTATTAAATATTACTATTATTATTATAGATTAATTGATATTTGATTGATATATTCT
>NC_079456.1:4142100-4177100 GCF_903798145.1 Danio aesculapii | reverse complement strand
ATGTGTTTGCTGGATAGGAGTGGGAATCTTTAGGGATTGTGGGAGTCACCATTCGATTCCAAAACAATTCTTGACATACTTTTTTATTATTTTTACATTTGTGCTAATACGTCTTTCCAACTTTAGCCAGAATTAGAGTTTCTATGCTTTTGATGTCAAATAGACATCAAATTGACATCTAACATTGCTTTGATGTATTTTTGATGCTAATGTTAGATGTCAATTTGATGTCTATTTGACATCAAGGTAGTTTTCATGCATCGTAGAGATACAAAATCCAGTGTACATTCAGAATTGAAGCTTTCAGATATATATCAGAAAAAGTGGTCATCAAAACAGCATCAATGTTTGGACGTCAAATAGACGTCAAGATTTTGACATCAAATTGATTTGCATTTTTGCCTTTTTATGCCCCAGCATCACCTGGGCCAATTAAAATACACAAATGAAACTAGATGCTGGGAGAAATGTATTGAATAAGGATGGAATATTTAGGGACTTCATGATACAATTTCGATTCTGGGAGTTACAATTCGATTCCAAAACAGTTCTTGACATACTTTTTCTATTTCTACATTTGTGCTAATACGTCTTTCAAACGTTACCCAGAATTAGAGTTTCTATGCTTTTGTTTATGATTGGAATCTAGGTATGACAGTGCTACCATCTTAAAGAAACAGCAAATAAATGTGCTGATCATCAAATTGACATCTAACATTACCGTCAAATTCAAATTTTACGTATTTTTGACACCAATGTTAGATGTCGATTTAATGTCTGTTTGACATCAAGGTAGTTTTCATGCATCATAGAGATACAAAATCCAATGTACATTCAGAATTGAAGTTTCCGATATATTTCAGAAAGCTTTTTTATGTTATAATACTTCGTGTTGTTATTTTGGTGGTCAAAAAAGCATCAATGTTTGGACGTCAAATAGACGTCAAGATTTTGACATCAAATCGATTTATATTTTTGCCTTACTCCTAATGCCTCAGCATCACCTGAGCTAACTAAATTGCACAAGAAAGACTGTAGTTGCTGGAATAAATGTGTTAGCTGGATAGGGATGGAAATGTTTAGGTACTTGATGCAATTTCGATTTTCGAGTCACGATTTCATTCCAAAACAGTTTTTGACATTTTTTTCCTATTTCTACATTCGTGCAAATAGATCTTTTGCCACTTTAACCAGAATTAAGCCTTTCTATGCTATAGTGCAGTGTTTCCCAACCCTGTTCCTGAAGGCACACCAACAGTACACATTTTCAACCTCTCCCTAATTAAACACACCTGAATCAACTCAGCAGAACATTAGAAAAGACTCCAAAACCTGACACGAATGGGTCAGATAAGGGAGACATACAAAATATGTACTGTTGGTGTGCCTCCAGGAACAGGGTTGGGAAACACTGCTATAGTGAACGTCAAACAGACGTCAGCATTTTGACATCAAATCGATTTGTATTTTTGCTGATGCATCAGTTTAATGTTTTGATTCTCTTACTCCTAATGCCCAAGCATCACCTGGGCCAATGAAATTACACAAATGAAAATGTAGATGCTGGAAAAAAGGGGTTTGCTAAATAGTGATGGGAATCTTTAGGGACTTCATGATTCGATTTTACTTCAGGGAGTCACGATTCAATTCCGAAACAGTTCCTGACATATGATTTTTTTTTCTCTATTTCTACATTTGTGCTAATATTTCTTTCAAACTTTAAGCAGAATTAGAGTTTCTGTGTTTTTGTTTATGATTGGAATCCATTTATGACTGCTGGCATCTTAAAGAAACAAGTAATCGATCTGCTAATCATTAATAATTGCTAATTTTGACACCAATGTTAGATGTCAATTTAATGTCTTTTGACATCAAGGTCGTTTTTATTCATCATAGGGGTACAAAATCCAATGTACATTCAGAATTGAAGCTTTCAGATATATTTCAGAAACATTTCTTATATTATAATACTTTGTGTTGTTATTTTGGTGGTCAAAGGGGCATCAATGTGCAGATGTCAAGGTTTTGACATAAAATCGATTTGCGTTTTTGACGACGCATCAGTGAATTGTTTGATTTGCCCCACCATCTCCTGCTAATTGAATTTAATTACATTTTTACTTATATTTACTTATGTTATATTCTGTAGCTCTTAGTACAGCTAATCATTTTCATTTGTTTTGGGTTGTTTGGAATTTTCACAACCAGCGAAGAGCCTCGGGGATCCAGAAATGCTAATTGAACTACACAAATGGGACCGTAGATGCTGGTAAAATGTGTGTGCTGAAGATGGTCAGGTTGAAAGCTGTTACTGAGCCTAATCAAGCATGTTGTCATGCGCGCACACACACACACACAGGTTGTAATAGACAGCTGCATGCTAGCGCTAGTCACGGTTCAGTGCTTCCCTAGACTCCACACCTGGCTGCCACGCTCTCCGCCCCAGCAGATCTGCCTCTGACACCGACTCCACTTAACAGACAGCCCTGGCCTGTTTTCCCCCATGATCCGGGATGGGATGGATGACGGGTGATGACAAGACTTGTGTCTACAGAACCTACCGCTAAAGCCCCGACCGGTCGCAGGTCAATGGATACTGCGTGTCCGTCAGTCACAAGCGCACGCAAACTCCTGCTGCGCGTGACTAAATCTCTTAATGGCCAGTTTTAAGGACAACTGTCCATATTGACTCAGAAGCAGGGGAGAATTTCCCAAAAGAGCTTTCTGCAATCCGTGACTAGTTGGATTTAGGGGCATAGTATGATAACCGGAAGTCTTGTGCCCCTATATACTTAATTCCTGACATATCTGAAGAGTGGGGCAGGGGGGACAGGGGTTAAGCGACGTATCTGAAGAACGGGAAGAGATGACTTCCGGGAGATTATCATTCGTTTGCAGGCATCCCCGCAATGCATAGAGACTCCCGGAACATCCGGGAGACTTGGGATGTCTGCATCAGTTGTACACTCGTTATTGCGGTGCATTGTAGGATTGATTGTAACTTCAGAACGACCAATATGCATTCGGACAGCACTAGAAATTGCAGCTTCCTTTTAAGTAGGTAGTGGTAGGGGGCAATTTTGGATACAGCCTTCGTCATCACAGGCCTGTGCATTATTTGTGTCTGAAAAGCAGAGGAAATGTCAGTCACCAGGACCAGCACATCCCTACGTACTTCTTATAAAGTACTTATTCGATTGTGTTGCCCGCAAACTCCACCAATTTCGGCAATTTCTCCATCTAAATTGACCTGGTTGTCAGTAGTGGAGTATCCGTCTTTCACTTTCGGGAAATGCATATTACACTCACATTTTGCAGGAGGCATTGGAATCCACTAATGCACTTGTTATTGTTCGGCTTCAAATAATAGCTCGTAGCTTGCGGGCTCATGTCAGCAAGCTGGTTGCGTCTTGCTACGGATATTCGGGGAAAATGACTTCCACTTGCTTTTTATCATGTAGGCTATTGTGCCGCGTCGGGACT
The DNA here is from genome assembly GCF_903798145.1 of Danio aesculapii. Lineage (NCBI taxonomy): Eukaryota > Metazoa > Chordata > Actinopteri > Cypriniformes > Danionidae > Danio > Danio aesculapii. The sequence goes on along the minus strand of NC_079456.1, from coordinate 4,173,617 downwards.
CTTTGAGCTCGACACTGTTGGTTAAAGTAAGATAACAGCTTATTTTGTCGTTAGCTGTGCTGCTAACACAAGGCTACACTGGCAACCTCAAAGACACCACGGGCAGGATGGATAATGGGAATTCGAAATGTAATTATACATTAAAGATAATAATTGAAAACATTCTCAGGCAGTGGTGTAAGAGAGATTTGAGGGAAGAGAGAGAGGGGATCAAAGGCACTTTCTGACATGTTGAGCATAGTCAGGGAGTTGTTGTTGTTGTAAAATGCTCTTTTTAGCTAGGGAAAGAACACAGAAACCTTCATTAGCTTTATGCTAACTCTTCCTCTCCATAGTAATGAGCAGTAACGACAAGAATATTGATTGATCGATTTGAGAGAGATAGCTAAAGAATCATACATTCTCAGTGAACTTATCTGAACACAAGCGGAAACAGGCAAGGGGGGGAAAAATCACAGCTGCAAATATGTAATGAAGTCAGTGGGGAATCGTCAAATCGGCTGAATAGAAAGCAGGAGAACCCAAAATAGTCAGGTTCAGGCAGGAAGGAGCCCTGAGAAATTTAGCTTGCTTTAGAGCCGTTGGGAATTCATTTGTGTTGCATTAGGGTGTGCTATGTTCTTTCCTCAATGACATTACTCAATCATTAGCTTGCTTTTCATAGAAAAGGGCATTGCTACAATTACGACTCCAGCAATGGTGAGACGGGGAGAATTCACAGCTTCCCAAGAGCTTGGCACGCCACTGTGCCATGGTTTATTTATCAGCCCCTGCTCCAATAACTTTAAAATTCGTGCCTGTTTTCTACAGTGGTAGGCTACAGAATTGATGGGGGGGAAGGAGGACGGAGGGCTGGTGGAGATTTTCACCAGATTTTCTGTCGTGTCGTGTAGCACCGGGTTTTTGGCTTAAGTAAATAACATTAAATAAATGTCTTGTCTTGTTTTGAAGAATAGGCCATGTAAGGAAACAAGCTAATTGATGGATGTGTGTGAAACATAATAGACTACATATTAATATTAATATCCAGATTATGGACTATGTTAACATTTTACCACCAGATTTTCCAGATTGTATTTAACCCTCGGCAACCACGAATACAAGGTTTGAGGCGTCTTCTCTTGATAACGCTGAAAAGAACTTAAATGACACTTTCAGTTTTGATCGTACAGAAAATAGCAATACATCAATCGAATCTGTTAGGGGTCTACTTTTTTATGTACACTCACAATAACAACAAACGTGTGAGCTTTTGTAAAATAGGGAAAATAAAAAGTGTGCACGTTCTTTCTTTTTTCTCTCTGTGAACTGTTTTTAGAAACGCGTCAATAAAATGCACTAAAACTCCGCAAAACCAACACACACAGACATGAGATGTATATCTATAGAAAGCCTGAAGTGTCTACTTTTAAATGCAGCGAGTGCATGTTGAAAACAAATATTATTTGATAAAGCATTATTTTTAATGTGACCACGCCCACAAGGCTTTGTTATTACAGTCGTCCAAGTCAGATGCACACAAGATGTAAACTGTGGTCAGAAAAAGCAGCGGAGTCCCCACGAATACGAGAGACATACACGAGATACACCTGTATAATGCTTGAAAGGTGCACTTTCCAACTCATTTTAAAAACAAATGTTGTTTAGCTAGGTAATACATAGAATTCTCCTGGCAGAGCGCACATCACGCCAGCTTATCCCATGGCCGCCGTTAACACAAATGATGACGATAGCTGCCTGAACTTGTGCACGCCCACAAACACCGCGCGCTGGCTAGAATGTGTAGTTTTCAATCTCAGAAATAAATTGGAATTATGACCCATTTAACCTCACGGGACTACCATTATCTGATGCTGCATTATTCCGAATGTGACGCATGTTATACGTGTTTATTTATTTATTTATTTTATTTTAACATAGTTGATCCAGTCAAACGTTTAGAAAGAGTTAACAAAGGGCTCAATTATTTAAGCAAAATATATGTAAAAGGTCTTAAAATATTTCTTTTGGTTATTTATGTATATATAATTATTATTATTATTAAATGATGGATAGTTTTTATCACAACAGTTTTGCAAACACGTTTTATACCATTTCAAATATATATATATATATATATATATATATATATATATATATATATATATATATATATATATATATATATATATTTGTATTTGTATATATATATATTTGTATATATATATATATATATATTTGTATATATATTTGTGCTTGCTGTGCACATACATTGTTTACCCATAGTGTTTACATGGTCATAATACAGCCAGTAATACAACAAGCATTTAGTTTGGGCCAGCTTTTGTGACTGGACATTGCTTTACAATGCCTGTGATGGGTGAAGATTAGCCAGTGGGGGAGTGTCTTTTGTCTCTCCAGGTGTAAATTATTCATGACCATTGTCACTCCCATGCATACAGTATTCTGACCCAAAACAGACGTTTCAAAATGTAATTCATAGTAATGATTTCTTTGAATGAGAGAAGAGAATAATTTTCACATAAGGCCCATTAAGTGTGTTTTTTTTTGGACCTTATTACAGCTCAATATTTTTCTCCAACCATGCATAATATTTTTTTTTAGAAAAGAAGCATCTACATCAATATTTCTCACATGTTATTGTAGCACAGTTTGTGCTGAATACAAAAAAAAAATACATGTTGGCCAATACTACGTGATAAGTAGGTGAGATAAGCACAAATGTCATGTCAAAGCATAACAAATAACCTCAGACCACAGAGGGTTAAAGTTGTTTCTTCACCCGCTTTGAGGAGTGTCATTACCGACTAACGTGGTCCAGATTATGGACTGTATATTAATATTACTGCCTGTTTTCTACATTCGAAGGCTCCAGAATTGATGGGGGATGTAGAATGAAGGCCTGGTGGAGATTTCCCCCAGATTTTCCGTCGCATCACATAGCACAGGTTTTGCGTGAGCAAGTCCCCTTGGACTGCGCACCTGAGGAGACTTTAGAAAGCTCTCCAATTCCACCTGCTGTTGCCCAGCCGCCCGCTGTTGCCCAGCAATGTGCACATCAAACGATCCATGTGGAAGCGCACACACTTTAGAATCCACCTTCCATTTTTGCACACACACTTTAGAATCCACCTTCCATTTTAGTGTGTCCCTGCCACGCCTCTAAACTCCCTGATCCCATCATGCTGTTGATCCGCCGTGAGCAGGTGTGAGTCATCGACCCAGAAGCCAGAATCTGGTTGGCACTCAGAATGTTCCACAGGATGCCGACTGTGCGCTTAAACCGCAGCGGGAGTCCCTGCTGCTGATGTCCCGGCACCGCATGTGGCGGCAGCCGACGGTTGACGTCTTCGTTCGGCCAGAATGAATGTCTCTCCAGGAGCGAGGGCTGTGTTGATGCTACCTGTCGAAATGCACTCAAAGTCAGATAAAAGAAGAATCAGCTAGGGGTGGGTTCAAGATTATTATAGTTTTGCATTTTTTACATTGGTTGGTAACACTTCAGAATAGTGGTCTAAAATTAAGTATGAATAATCTTGTAAAGCATTTATCAATCAACATTAACTAATACATTTTTAAAATTCAGAGTTGTACTTGTTAACAGACACAAACACTTAAATAACATTAAGTAATGTTTAACGGACAGGAAGAAATACAGTAATAAATGTATTACTAATTGTATGTTCGTGTTAGTAAATACATGAACTAATGGACCATTATTTTAAAGGGCTATGAAGCCCCCCTGTCTCAGCAGGGTGTTTTCAAACCTCTAGTTTGAAGTCCAAAGTGGGTGAGTCCAGCTCTGTTTAGGTGGGAGTGTTGGGAGAGGGAAAGAGGGAAGGGTTTGCTTAAAAATGGGAGTTTCGGTTTGAGCACACGCTGATTTTCACAGAGGAAAAACAATTACAGACGCAGGGGAGAAAGACTGACTATGTTTACATGGACATCAGTAATTGAATTATTTGCCAAATTATTAATTTGTCAACTTTAACTGCAGTTTGGCACTTTCACTTTCATTTAGGAACATTTTGTGCATGCCCCCATGACAAACGAGATATTGAATGCGAGGAACTGTTGGATTTAATGGAATGTTTGATACCACACAGCGAATGGGAGAAAAAAAAAACCTCTGCGTTTTCTTGGTAGCTTAGATGCACTTGGTAGGTAGTCAGAAATATGCACTTGTCAGAAAGCCGTGTGTGTATAGACCATCCTGTCACAAAATGCGTCGAAAATCTTACACGAGGCTAATAGTTTGATTAACGTGTTTACATTCGGAGAGCAGCATTTACAGCGGATCTTTCAGTCCATAATATTGTAGTGATGTTAATGAACTGTAAACTTAGTAACTAAAACATTTTGACTAAGGTATATCTTTAAACACTGAAAGAGTACTGCTGACGATACGAACTAATTTGCCTCTTAATAAACATAAACAAAGAACACTGATCACACACTTACCAAATCTATAGAGACAGGACAATCAACACCAACTGGAACTGCATCTTTTTTAAAAGAAGACACTTAGAATTTGCTCAAAATTACGTAAAAACAAACATATTTCCACTTTTTTGTGCCCTAATAGTGTTTTTAACAGCGTGGGATATACATATATATATGACTGTCAACATCTCAAAAAATGTGTTTTGGTGTTTCATGACCCTTTAAAGTGTTAGCCATTCGTTTTTATTTCCATTAGTTTTAGTTAGTATCATTTATGGTTTTGTTAGGTTTAGTTTAGTTTTTATTTTGTGAATGGCTAACATTTACTATATACTAAAAAAATGAATACCTACTGGTAACCAAAGTATCTTAGTGACAAAAAGCATACTTCTCTGTTAACAGCCTTTGAAAATATGGCTTAAAGAGGCAAAAATCCAATCCCCCATACTGTTAAGAACCTTCAAAACTATTTATTAGATGTAATGGAACAGGTGCATGCAAAACGTTTTTACTGGGCAGTTTAAATATGTCTTCTGGAGTTGGGTTTTTGGGATTTGGCTTAAATAAGTTACACTTCATCAATTCGGTGGGGAAAGAAAGCATACTAGTTCATTGATTACCTTGAAAATGATGCTTTTATAAACTGGAAGAATCAAGGATCAAAGCTGCTTGACAAAGCCTACCCTTAATTCTTTTTTTTTTAATAATTATTTTAATAATAATTTTTTGGGGGTTTTCACCTTTAATGGATAGGACAGTAGAGGGTATTGACAGGAAAGCATGGGGAGCAGAGAGAGGGGAAGAATCGGCATAGGACGAGGCGGGAATCTAACTCGGGTCGCCGTGAGCACCGGAGTACATGTGTCGACACACTAAACACTACGCCACTGGCACAGAATAATCTGAATAACACTCTTAATATGTCATCTGGTTATTGCAGGGGGAACTCATGGTGAATTAGCAGCATAGGTTTAATCACTTAAAAAAGCATGAAGTCCTTCTTCAGACTCTCAGTCCATCTTAGTGTTTTTTGATAGTCTAACTTTATTTTAAGGTAGAGTTCTCACTATTAACAAAACATTAACTAAGACTTCACCTTTTAGACTTTTAACACCATTAACACCATGCTCAATAAACTACTAGTTTACTATTTAGTAATAGTTTGTAAGTAGTAGTTGAGGTTTAGGTATTGGAATTTAGGATATAGAGTACGATCATACTTTAAATAACGGCTAATATCAGGCAATTATTAATAGCCAAATTCTAAGCCACTAGCTTATATAGGGAATTGGTGCTTGAGCTAAAGTGTTAGCGTTTTGATCCCTCTCAAACTTTGATTTGCATGTGTTTTGGCATACATGGCAACGACCTTGGCTTTACAGCCGAACCCTGGGGTGCGATTTAGTGGAATATTAAGTGTTTATCATGTACAGCCAATAGCCATTCTCAGTTCCACTGTACGCACTGACATGAGTACTACCACTACAGCTCCTGGGGGAGCGGCTGAAATAATTCATGCCGTGGGATTTAAGTGTTGTGCTAGGCTTCAGCCCCTGCGCAGAGCATTTCGACATGAACTAATGGATGTTCGGCTCACACTCAGTCTTGACCCGCACCAACTGCCCTCCCATCGGGACCGAGCGGCGCTTTATCTCCTCCGACTTCCACACCCTGATACTTCCCGACACACTGATTGATGCGATCCAGCAGTCCTGCATACACCATAACATAGCTGCTAGTCCTTTTTCGCTTTGCGTTTGACGGGGGATGCGTTCGGACACATTTAGATCAGTGTAATATTTTCTTGCCTTGAGTGTGGAACTGCTCAGATTCAACACATCGCGTTAAAAGGCGAAGTTTGCTTTCAAACGGGAAAAGCCTTTGAGCAATTTATGAGGATGCGTACGATGCTGCACCAAACATACAAAATCAAATGCTTTCTGACAGACTTGTTACTTTCAAACCACTAATAGCTTGTCTTCTTCTCCCTCTCTCTCCGTCTTTTTTTCTTTCTCTGTCTTTCATCCCTTACTTTGGGGTGTACTTTTTCTTCGCTCTCCCAGGTGCCCTGCAAATAGAAAACACTGAGGAGACGGACCAGGGGAAGTACGAGTGTGTGGCGTCAAATGTGGAAGGCGTCCGATACTCTTCCCCTGCCAACTTGTATGTGCGAGGTAGGGAGAAGCCTGGAGCCCATCGGAAAAAAAAAAAACAACCAATTAGATGCCTTTAAGTACGACTGGTCACTTGACCTGTTGTATATTTCAGTAACTGAATATGCACAATTTCAATTCTTAATGGGTAGTTTTCAGTCTTCTCTTTGACCAACGGAAGCTTGGGGTCATACAGGTAATGTCGTGTAATCAAGTTTTCAGGTTGAAGAGGATGACGGTAAGTCTTGATTTTGATTGGCCGATGCACTTAACCAATCAAAACTCCATCTGAAAAGGTAAAAAGGTTGCAACAAAAAATAATGTATGCATGTTGCTAATCACAAGTGTATACGTTTTTGTTCAAAATGCTAATTGCTAGATCTAAATAATTAACATTCTCTGTTTGGTTCAATAGTCATTATTGTAATGGAACGTCTGAGACTGTTTTAAGGCATTGCATTAGCACAGACGGCTCTCGCCGGTAACCTTAAGAGGATCTCCAGGTTGATGACTTTAATAAATCGAGGGAGATGCATTTTGCGCATGTATTATTTATTGAATGCATATTAAAAAAGACAGCATATGGGATGAGGTTTTTTTACCCGCTGTGTACCGAATAACTTTGTTCCGGATAAATTATTCACTCGCCGTTACATTATGAAATGGGTCAGGGAGTTGTCTTTTCATTATTATAGTTATTATTGTTCTCTCAGTAGAGAAGATGCGGGCGGTCCATCTCAAGACGATGGCTATGGTTTCAGCGAAATTTCTGTCATCATTCACACGTCATTCCAATGCAGCCTGCATCTGCAGAATACAAATATTTCAGCAACAGGTTATTCGAGCAATGTGTAAACAATTTTATTGTGTATTCCAGAGAAGAATCGATAAATGTTCAGATCAACGTTGGAATAAGTAAATGATGGCAGAATGATCCTGAGGCGAACAGGCAGTTTTTGAGAAGGTTTACAAGTCATAAAATGGATCCTTTGTCATTGAGATTATCAATAATAACCATTGGTGATCTGTATCAGATAAGTCCGATTTTTGAATGTAATAAGCATTAATCTTATACTCGACAGTTAAGTTAATGTAAACACACCCCATTTACCTCTGTTTTAAAGACCTGGTAGGGTAAAACATTCGATATTTCCAAGCCCTTAAACAGTGTTAGATGTTCAGTAACATTTGATCTGATTCCTAGTGACATTTCAGTAATTAGGTGACTGGAGATTTCTGAAATCCATTCAAATTTCTGCAGCGGTAATTAATTCAACATAGCCATGCAAATTTCTCACTGATTATGCGCATACTGCATTAAGAGAGTATCCCGTCTCCTTTTGGTTTGTTTTCAAAGCTCAGTTATCGAGTACAATAAAAATGTTTTCTGTTCTAGAATTGACTGCGCTTGAAATTAGCAGCTACGACGGAGAAAACCCATTTCTAAACATTTTTACTGTGCGTTTACATTCCAATAGCCACATGCTTTTAGAGTCGGGTGTCTTGATTGTAGCTGCTAACTTTAATGCTAATTATGTGCTCTTTATTTGTACGCTCGCTTTGATTTGGTTTCATTGATTTCTGTTTTTGTCTCTTTGTTTTGTTTCTGTAATTAAAGCCGCAGCGGCAGCTCTTCAGGTGGCTAAAGACCTTGTAATTTTGCATTGTTATAACATGCTTGAATTGACTCCAGCGGTCGAGCGCTTTTTGCGAGCAACCGCTGGGGTGAATCAGACTGTTTGGGTCAAAGCAGGTCAAGGCGTGTCACGCAAAAAAAAGAAATAATCAGGCGACATCAGTCAGAGAATTGTAGCAGCTAAAAGCCTTGAGGTGGCCTTTTTTACTCTCTCTGTGTTTCCCCTATTTTTCTCTTCTCCTCATGTCATTGTGTTCTGCATCAACCCCTTTACATCCCTCAGAGCTTCGAGAAGGTTGGTGTGTTTTTTCTTTTTTCACTTTTTTTAACCCACATTAAAAAAAAAAAAAGAAAAGAACGACAAATCAGAGTGTATTAAAACCTTAACCATGACTGATCATTGGCAATTCGGAGCTTAAAATCCAGCTGCTAAACCAGTTTTAAATTCTGTGAAATTTAAATGCATTTAAAAGTAGTATAAACTAACCCGCTGATTCGGGTTCGTTTTACGTTTTTTACGTTTACGTTTGCATTGTGGGGCCTTTTCTCGTTTGCATCCTTCAGTATTGCTTTTGCCCAGAGAAACTGCTTATGTGCACATGCTGTCATGATGATCTCGCATTGGAAAGCAAACGAGCACTGATGCATGATGGGAGAATGTAACTGCGCTTGCATGCCTCCAAACGCAATTCCTTTGGCTGTCGTGCATTCCTTGTGTGTTTTATGATTTCCTTGGTTTTGTCCAAAATGACAGTTTTGAGCCTTTGTTGGCGACTCATTTAGTCCGTTCCTTGTGTTGTGGTTTTTGTGTAATGTGCACCCCTAGTTTCGTGCTCCTTTTTGTTTTGTTTTTTGTTCTGGCTTGTTAGATGTGGTTTGTGTTTCTGTGCATTGTTGTGACTTTCTTCAGACAGTTTTCCTGCCATCTTCTGAATTACAAAGCCGTTCGTGCACACAAAAGCTGCATTTTGGTTTGCAATGTCGCTCTGCTAATTAGTTTGGATCTGTGGCAGATATAATGATCTCCGCAGTACATGCAGCCCCCCAGAAAACAGACTTTATTCCTCAGCAGCAACTAGCTAGCGATATATCCTCGTGATGACTGACTGCCTCTTGCCCTTTCGCAGTCCGCAGGCTCAATCAACTGAGGATTTATCATCGCTTGAGCCCTCGTTGCCAGTGCGCTTCTTACATTGCCATATTAAAACCCCCCAAATTGGACCAGAACAAAAGCTGATGCTTTGTTTGCGAGTCTCTTTATGCTAATGCAGCTAGGCACTGCAATTGTATTGCTGTTTCGCATCCAGGAATGTTATTTACCACGTTTATGTTCACCCACACACATTTTTTAGGACTTTGTGAGGGTGTTTTTCCAGTGGAAATATCTAAACACACTTAAAACATAAATAAGGCATTAAAAAACACAAGTTTTCCTTTTTATAGAACAATAATTACTCAGATGTTGGAGAAAATATATTGTCACCAACTTCAATTCTTTCACTTTCACTTTGTTTTACTCAATTGTACCGTAAACATGTCCAATGGTGTCATATGAAAAAAAAATCAGCATTTTAAATGATGATAATACTAATTATTTTCATTTCTGTGTGACTGAAAATGCAATGCAACATCAACAACCCATCCTTATCAGTTGTGGTATGGGGTGAGGGGAAGTTGCTCTTCATAAATTGGCATTTTTTTAGCTTTACAATGACAAACCAAGCGTAAAGCTTGCATTTAGTCAGACAAGTTTGTCCAATCGTGCGGATGGATAGTTCTCGACTGATATCTCATCCCTCTTCTAAGTGTAGTGAGTTTTTTAGATGGCTGTTTGTCTGTCTGTCAAGGATAATGACACAGAACAAGACCCTCTGCTTCACTTGGCTAATGCTAACGTGTTGCCGGCTATCTCGTGATGTCTGAGACTAAATGGCTCTCTAAATTATTCATTTTTATACAGACATGGTGTTGTTGGGAGGGGAGCGACGCCACATGATTTGGGGGTATAAATAATGAAGTGCGCTTTGCCGCTACTCTGTCTCTCAGGGTCTGGCATTTATTGGCAGAGCTTTATTTCTCATATCCGGGCGTTCCCACTGTGATATCTGTGGCGCTTTTACCCTGATAGCTTGTTACTGCTTCCTAGCATGTAGATAGAGCGCATTAGCTTTCCTTAGCTGCATGCTAATCAGAATGAGCTGTAGCCATAACATTGAAGATTCTTATAGGAAATAAGAGTAGCGAATGAAAATCTTTTACATGATCCGTAGTGTGTTAGCAACCTACATAACTGCTTTCTCAACAGTCTCAAATGAATTAACATTTTCTAGCTAATGTCATGCTCGGAAATAGCTAAAATGGCTAGCTGCTCTTTTCAGATTTCACTTTATATTTGAACTTGATGGTCTCCTTGTTAGTCGTCTACCTCAGGCATGGAAGTTAATTGCTTCCATGTGACGAAATCCCACTGCGAGCCTCGACTTATCGAGTTCTCTCCTATTTCGTGGCGAATTAATAACAGAAATTACGATTCTTCTTGTTTCAATGAAGTTGCTAATCTTTCATTGTTGCTGCCTGACAATGAAGCTCTCGACCGTTCTGCCATTCAAATCCATACAATGCAGAGCCAAAGCCAAAATGTTAAGGATTCAAAATCCCGGGGCATATTAAAGGTAATTAGTAGAGTAAAGCGAGACCCCCCCAGATCCACTCAGAGATGCTGGAAGGCTGTGAAGTGTGTGCCATGCCAAATGCTTGAATATATTCAATGTATGCGCATGTAGATGCATGAGAAACCCACTGCCACCACTTTGGGTTGTGTTGCATGTTCTTGCATGATTTTTTTAAATGTAAAAATGTAAATAGAAGCTAGATCACACCCTATCTACGTGTCAACTTGGATTCAAGTGAAAGAATTAAAGGGGCAGGTTTTTCCAAATGCCTCGGATGCTAATTGAACACTATGCTGTAACCAGTTGATCAGAGGTTTTAATGTTTTACAAATGTTCAAATTTCCATTACTAGAACGTGGACTGAACCCCTACCGCGGCTGCTTTGCATTGCAGCGGCAGAGGTGTGTATGTTAATATGGGGAACCCCTGCCGTCTGCATGCAAATACGCCACGCTACCTTCAAGCGAAATGGATGATTATTGCGGGTTTGGGACATCAAACAGGGTGTAATCTCAGCTTCAAGGTGACATTAAAGGGCTGCGCATTATTTTGGCTCCCCTTCCTACCTTCATTTTGGGGCTGGACAGACTGTCTCACCAAAATGGCCACAAATGTCCGCCTTAGTCAGAAACTATAAGGAGTGAGGCACTCTTTGGCCGATTTTGTCTATCTCTGTCCTCTTGAGTTGCCTTTCTCTCTACATTGGGCTTGAAATGGGATTTCGACTTTGGACCTCAAAGAGATCGCTCTCAGCCTGCTGGGCTCCTGGTTTTAGTGAATGAGGAGCGTGTCCGTCCAATTGGACTCTTCCATATTCCTCCAAATATCACAGCGAAGAACGCCATTGCACATCAAACGTCAGGATTCGAGCTGTGTTAGGACTTAGATAAATCCCATAATGGCTTGGTGCAATGGCATTTCAAAGCAAAGCAAGCGAGGCCGATGCGGTGATAGCTCCAGCCGTAAATGTCGACATGCATCTGAAAACATTAGACCCGCTTATGATTTCCCCAGTTTATTCAAGCCTAAAGTGCGCCATGCTTTGTTGCCATTGACTTTGAAGTTGCCAAGCTCCTTTTTAAATGATTGTTCCGTTCAGAAAATGACCAGTTTGAACAAGATTTAAGATTCTAGTCACGATTATAGACTAATTTGGGATTAATTTGCAAGGTGAAAGGTTGCAGCCCTCATTCACTCAACTAACCAAAGGTTACTGGCTCATTGTTGGAAGCAAACTGTATTTTTTAGCCTTTTGGTTTTACGAATGGCCAAATGTTGCATCACCCGTCAGCAGGCCCACACGTAATACGTTTATTGAATGTGGTTCCTTGTCTAAGATTCCATTAATTGAATTGTTTTACTTTCCCTAAATCTGTTCAGGATTACGTGCGGGCCTGTCCATCATTAATCCACGCTAGAAGGATCCCACTTGTCTTGTCGCTCATGTTGCACTGTGTTTTGTCACTGTTCTCTACAGACCTTTTAAAAACACAACTGCGCTGTGATGTCTGTGTGTGCTGTGACGAATTCACCAATTTTGACTTTTCAATTGTGTGGATTCCTTTAGGATGTTGCACTTGGGGAGGGTTGCATGCCTCAGATGTGTGTTGACTGTAGCGGTAGGCCTGGTCAATAATTTGGTGCCGTTCTGTTGACGTCATTCCTGCAATCACGGTCATGCATGCACCTTGTGATACGTGGGCTGCCCTTTCACCTCTGTTGAACATTTGTTCAATATGCATTTATATGGGGGGGGGGAGTGTTTCAGTATGTCATTGTTTGTTTTGCTGTCATTTGTTTTCTTTTCTTTATGAATCAAAAGTAAATTTATGTTTATTGAAGGAGCAATTCTTTTTCAGTAAAATTCTCTTTTGCATTGTTGGCGTAATTGCCACAGAAAGTGATTTAGGTCTAAAATTTCTAATTGAAATTATATGTCTGATTTGTATGATAATAATCATTATGCTAGCTCAGTTTGTATTGAACCTGCATTTTTCCGTTGGAAAAAAAACGTATTAAAAATGTCAACATGAATAAAATGATAATAAAATGCGTTAATACGCTGTTAAATAAATATAACCTAATGACATAAAGTAAACTTCAATTGGATTGAGTTAAAATGTTGTTGTTTTCTACTCGATAGACACCAACCAAGGTCACACTGGCTCACAAGTTTATTAAAGAATATGTTATGTATTAGTTGAGCCTGTTGCTGTGACAGTATTTTTAAACTATTTCAATTCATAACTGTCATGTTCTAAAGTAATTTCCAATACAAATGTTGGCGCCATCATCTAAACTAGATTTAAACAGTGCTTTCGGTGGTGTTGAGTTTCAAATTCAGGACGTTATGCTCTATGGCTGCTGTCTTCCAAGGCGATGCTGAGAGATTAATCATGTATTTCAAGCCCCATTGTGTGAGAAGTAAAGCCCACATGCTTTTACTCCAGTTGGCCCATGGTTACAGTCTCCTCTTTGCCCCGATCCCCACCTCTCACTCCCCATGTGATTTCCCTTCTGTTTCTTACCCCACATGTCCGTACTCCATTGTGTCCTTCCAGTCTGTCCGCCCCCCTCCGTCAGCTGTCTTGCAGCCTAGGTCTTGTTCTGCCTTGTGCCCTGTCTCTACCTGTTGTTCCTGTCCTCATCTGTGTATATGTGGGGTTGTTCATTTTCTTTTAGTTTTCTTTCCTGAGCTAGCCCCAGCACTCATCGCTGTCCCTCTGTCTTTCCTTTCTCCTCTTGCCAATGTAAATGAGGCATGACCCACCCCCCCACCACTGCCATCTTAGGACACACTCAGTGCCACCCTACGTCCTGTTTCATTGTCATTTCCATCCATCAACATCAATATGGGAAGATTCTTAGAGAAGCCAAACTCTACAACTGTAGATTTTACAGGAAATGTTCAATTCAGATAGATTCATCTTTATTTCTGTAGCGCTTTTACAATGTAGATTGTGTCAAAGCAGCTTCACATAGAAGTTCTAGTAAACAGTCCATACACAAGAGTAAATCTAACGATGCTTAGCTCCACAAGTACCAAACCAAGCAAGCCAATGGTGACAGCAGCGAAGAATAAACTTCACCAATTGACGAAAGTGAAGGAAAAAACCTTGAGAGAAACCAGGATCAGTTTGGCATGATCATTTCTCCTCTGTCCAAACTAAATAGATAGCACTTTCTAAGCTGAACCCTTGTTGTAATTCTATTGCTCGGTTCCAAAACCTTGCAAGGATGACCAGCTGCATATGTAGACATACAGCAGCTTTTAACTTTTTCCATGTTAACGTTGGCTAAAATGGATGCTTTATGATATTTCATTCCTATTATAGATGTACACATTTACTCAATACTTGGATGGACTGTGTATTTAGAGAGTCTTGTGATCGTACTCTATTGGAAACAGTTCTTTCAGCAGTGTTTGTGTAGCATATGGAGTTGTTTAACATTCGAAATTTATATTAGGGGTGCTTCATAAGTATAAGAACAGATTCTATGAATCTGTAGTCCAGAGTCTGTAGTTTCCATGCTCTTTGACCTTCATTGAGTCATGTAACTAAAAGCAAGGATACAAGAATGAAGATACCAGACAGGCAATGAAAAAAATAACCTATTTTATAACCTGGCTAACTCCATCACGCCATAACTCATGTCCAGTACTTTCCCCCTCACAGATCCTTCATCTTTTCTCTCGTGTTGTAGGTTTGGAATCTCAGTAGTTGAGGTGCATCGCTGTCATCACCGTAGACTAGCGTCCTTACCTTCATGTGCCATTATTTGGCCAATTTTGATTAATTTCCTTTCTTTTTTGTTTTATATATATATATATATATATATGTGTGTGAAAGTTAGTTAAGTTGAACCGACAGCTACAGATTGACTGAATCAAGAATTTCCACTGTAAATTTTGTGTAACCTCTAGCCAGGACCGCAATGTGACAATACAATCCTGTCACATTACGTCATATTGGCTGGAGACGATTAAAAAAGCCTTTCTCTGCATTGAAGTGGGTTTCCCCCCCTCGTTCCTTTACCCAACCCTTCCCTTTCTTCCTCTATCTGGCTCTTTTGCGCGTTTTATTCTCTTATACTTCTTTTTTTTTCCCCCTCTCAAGTTGTCTTTTGTCCGGGCATGCTAGCGAACCTTCAGTTATATTCCTCTATGCATTTTTATCTCAAATTCTTCTCTCTGGTTTTATTGTTCCCATTTATTCTTTGGTTGACCTCTACCTATTTCTGCATGATGTCTGTGAAAATGACAGCTGCATCTATTAATGGAAGCGTGTCAGATCTTAAAAAGGCTTTGTCCAGTTGATCTACTCTCAACCATAAAAATCTGATTAAGGTTTCTCATCTTTACTCCCTCTTGGAGGGACTTACAGATCATAGTATACCTATGTACCAATGTGTGCATACAGTGGTACATATGTAGGGTTTTTTGGCCTATTAAGTTACTTCACACTTCTCTATTCCCTTAGAAAAGAAATGCTCTAGCTTTTTTACTTTGTAACAATAATGCACACATTTAATTTTGTTTTAGGTCACACGGACATCTCCAAATTTCAAAGATGAGAAACTCATAATAGATTTTTGTGCAGTTAATCGTGCTGTGATGGGTCAAATATTAGTCTTTGAAACCTTGTTGCTATGAATTTGTTGCTTAAATGTCAATCTATATTGTTGGTGTAGCAGTTCTGTTAATTCAGTTACTTTATCATTATTTTAATTTGTATAAACCAAAACATTTGTGAAGTTTGTTTAGTCTCTTTATTTATCATTTGTTGTCCTCTCTTTAGACAACATTGTGTGTTCTAAAGAAAGGCTCGTTTTCATCGGCATGTCTTGTTACCTTTCTCTTTCTCTTTTTCTTGTCGCCATTCGTCCACCCTTCGCAGTTCGTCGTGTGCCCCCACGTTTCTCCATCCTGCCCACCAGCCAAGAGATCATGCCGGGTGGGAGCGTCAACATCACTTGTGTCGCCGTGGGCTCGCCTATGCCCTACGTCAAGTGGATGCTTAACTCTGAGGACTTGACGCCTGAGGATGAGATGCCAGTGGGCAGGAACGTTCTGGAGTTGAACAGCGTCCGCGAGTCAGCCAACTACACCTGTGTGGCCATGAGCAGCCTGGGCATCATTGAGACTGTGGCTCAGATCACTGTCAAGTGTAAGAATCATCCAAGGTTGCTCAAGGGTTCTTTGGTTAAACGAAATTAAACCCATGTCGGAAGCATCAATTTCAAATGCTGTCTAGTCCCATGAATGCTTACACCTGTGTATTTTCTTATCCCCCATTACAGCCTTGCCAAAACCTCCAGGTACTCCTGTCGTAACTGAAACTACTGCCACTAGTATCACCATCACCTGGGACAGTGGGAATCCGGAGCCTGTCTCTCATTACATCATCCAGTATCGCGCCAAGTCTCCCGAGAGCAAGTTTGAGACTGTGGACTCCATCACCACCACTCGCTACAGCATTGGAGGACTTTCTCCCAACACCGATTATGAGATACGTGTTTCAGCATTCAACACCATTGGCCAAGGGCCTCCCAGTGAACCGGTTGAGGCTCGGACTGGAGAGCAAGCTCCCGCCAGCCCGCCAAGAAACATCCAGGCCCGTATCATCTCACAGAACACTGTGTTGGTACGCTGGGATGAGCCGGATGAGCCCAATGGACAGATCAAGGGTTATCGGGTCTACTACACCATGGATCCAACTCTCCCCATGAGCATGTGGCAGATCCACAATGTCCAGGACAGCGTGCTTACGACCATTCAGAGTCTGGTGACCTCTGAGACCTACACCATCAGAGTTCTGGCTTTCACATCTGTTGGAGATGGACCTTTTTCAGATCCCATTCATGTCAAAGTGCTTCAAGGAGGTGAGTCTGCATTTTAGAGGGTAAAAGATGTAACAAGGTTACTTGACCTTCTGGGTAAAGTCTGATTAATCTAATAGTTTCATTTAGTGGTTGAAAAATATCTACATTCACTGCTAATATTGGGAGCTAATGTGTTAAAGTGAGGTCAACAATGCAGTTGATGAGTTTCAATGAGTTTCTTATTTGGAAATGTTTTCCATTTTGGCTAACAATGCAGCAAGGTAAGTTTCTCAATTGAAAATGTTTTTGTTAGTGTCGAATAAGCTGGTGTAGCAAAGTGAGTTTAGCTATTGAAATGCCTGTCATCAGTGTTTGGTTGGCTAACAATGCAGTAAAGTGAGTTTAGCAATTATAATTATCCATTCTTAGTACCTGATGAGCTAATGATCTTGCAAAGTGAGATTTAAGATCAGGAAATCTCTTGTCATTGAGTTGGCAAAAAAGTGTTTAGCTAGTGTTAAGTGAACAAAACTTTAACCTGGTAAAACTTTTTATGCACTTACAACATCTTCACTATACATTCAGTTTTGAAATATTTTTGTTTATTTTGTCAACACTGCCTCCGTTTGTAGTCCCAGGACAGCCGACCAATTTCCAGGTTGGTGAGGTGTCAGACACGGGTGTTGAGCTAACATGGGAACCAGCCTTCGAGAAAGAGGGAATCATCAGTTACGAACTGCATTACAGAGAGGGCAAAGATGGACCTCTGGTGCGTCCTTCATATAAATCTTCTCGAACATACAGAACTATGTTTTCAGGACCATTCTTGTGCTTTTCGTTTAGAAGTAACCATTATTGTTTTGCATCAAACAGGGTAAGAAAAAATTTGCTCCAACCTCTTCCTATGTGGTGGACGGCCTACGTCCAAATACAGAGTACATCTTTACTCTGGCTGCTGTCTCCAACAAGGGCATTGGAGCCTTCACCAACGACTTAGCCCAGACGACGTCTCAAGCCAGTATGTAGTCCATTTCTTTTCCTAAGGACCCGAATGAAGGGTTGGTTGTTGAGGGGAGTCTAATGTTTTATTTGGATTGAGAAATGCCAAGAAGTAATGGCTATTTTGAGCTTTCAGTGGGGTCGGTATACAACAACACTGTTGGAGAGAGCCACTGTAACCTTCACCCTCGTTTCCCAATCCAGGGATATTGTTTATCGAATCCAGAAATGTCAAGAGTGAAAGATGATGTTCTTGTGTCTACAGCAGATTTGTGTTAAAGACTGAACATTGGTCCGTGGTTCAAGTTTCTGGCAGTTGCTTTTGGGTTTTTTGGCCTTATTCCTTTGTGTTGTTTGTTTATGCATCTAAATTGTGCAAAACAGCATCACCTTTGAGCCAAACGTGTGGCTACATGCAGGCAGCAAAGGTGATGTTGCTTTGTTGAGAATATATCCGAACGACTTGCCAAAAACAAAATGTTCTTTGTTTCTTACTGTGCATGCTGACAAATTGAAGACGATAAAAGTCTGTGTAAATTGTTTGTTGAAACATTCTTACGTAAATAGTTGCATTCTCTTCAATACATCGGTTTATGTAAGAATGGCTGTATGTATGATTTGCACAATTTGTTCCACTTGCGTTTCATGAACGAGAACCTCTGACTAATTTATTTTGTGTAAGCGTCTAAGGCCCAAACTTTTAAATGACCCCTGTTTTTAGTTTAATGGATTCCTTGCCCCTTGGCAGGATGGCGTCAGATGCACTTCTTTTCCTTCTTTGTTTGGTTATTCTTTCATCTGGGTTTCTCTATGTCACAGTTATGTACTTCAGAGATTTCCTACATGTGAAACAAACAAATCAATGTGGGCTGATTGATCCGCAGCAAGCGTGCCGTTTGGCTCCACTGCGTGCTCCCTTCTTTCTTCTGTGTTCATATTTCTTTTTCATGTGTCGACAGCAAATGCACTTTTTTCCTCCCATGCGACTGAAGCGCACAAAATATTATTGACACTGGGGTCTGCCATGGCTTTCCACCACATCTAGTCCCTCACTGTGTATTACTGAAAGCAGCACAGTCAGTGGCCGCTGGCGCCTGCAGGTAGTCAGCATTTACGCTGGGAGACCGGCTGAATTATTCAAGCCTCCGGCCTAAAAATACACCCTCGCTGAGTCGCATCATGATTCGGTGCATGAAATCATCAATGCTTGTGGGGAACCTTGCAGCTGGCATGTGCCCATTGCTAAAAAATGTGGTTACTTATGTTCAGCTTGTATTGTGAAACATACCGAAGGTTTCAATATGGAAGTTTTAAATGGTAAAACCTGAATGCATGATTACATTTAGGTATTTTGAGCAAGCAAAAGAAAATGTGAAGTGTTGTAATTTTTAATGGGATGAAGATGCCAGAAAGCCATGGCAGCAAATGTGGACCGTTTTAACTCGTCTTCTGTTTCTACCTGTGCAGCTTGTTGGTGGAGAATGGGTGGGATGGGGTTGGTTGAATGGGTGCTGGGATGCAATGAACCTGCTGCACTGACACACAACGTAACACCTGAGCGTGAGAGAGCGCACACTGAATGCATGTAATACCTCCCCCTACCCCCGGGGGGCGCTCTATTAATGCATGTTGTACGCTGTGTGTGTGTGTGTCACCTTCTGTTCCATCTCTATATGTCTGTCCCACTGTTGGTGTCTTCACATATTGTATTCTGGAACAATGCGGTGCACTTTCAACTTCCCTTTTGTTTTCTAGCTCTTCGTTTCACTTTGTCTCCTGAAATGAAACTAAAGCTCACCTGCTGCAGCTTAAGGTCACCTGGTTTTCTTTTCTGTTCGGTACACTGGTTTAAGTTCAACTTTCTTTCATTTTAGTTTTACTCTATCACACTTAGAAAAATAGCTTTCAGCCTTTTTATTTTGCTCTTCCTGTCTGGGTTTCGTTTACCACGACAAGCAGCAACAGCACTTAGCATTGCCAAAGCAAATCCATTAAACTAAAGGTGAGAGAGTAAGTATCCCAGCGGGAGGACCGTAGGCTTCTTGTTTGAGTTACGGGACGTTGTCCCTTAGGCTCTCACAGATGGGAGACGTGGTTCACTACATCTGCCGATGTCTTCCCTTGAGCAGAAAGTAAAGTAGTGCAGATTTACCCTTAACAAGGTCAGGGAGGCGACAAGCTCGGACAGTTAAAGGCAATTTAGCACAAATGCCCCTCAACCTAACACATAAACAAACATTACAGTGTGGATTCCTGTGAGGTAAGTGACGGCCATTCAGAGGAAGCCCAATCTGCCACTTCATGTTTGAGAGGGTCAATCATATAACCAATTAGACAGTGTGTATATGTAGGCATATAGTAACCATGAAGTGCAGCACCTATACACCAAATGGAATTGGTTCAGATCTCATTCACAGACTGCAAAGAGCACCATTATCCTCACTGAGAGTTAATCATTAATGGTCTCTAGGTTATACAAGAGTTTGCAGATCAGTTTTTAATGACACCAAATGGCAGACTGGACTTTCTCGTGAAGGCGCAAAAGGAAAGTGTATTGTGTTTGTTACCTTCTTGGTACAGTGCTTTTCAGTTGACACTGTTCTTTGGTCAGCCCACAATTACGAACCAAAGCCCCTGCGATGGTCTGGCAGAGAGTACTCACCTCACCCTCCATATCCCCCGACACTTGTTGATATATCTTTGAGGATAATTAATTTTGGGGGATGTGTCCATACTCTTGAGGGTTAGTGGAGATAGACACTCCTGCCTTGACCAAGTGGGTGGCAGAGGCATTCTGGGAAAACCACTTAAGAGTCAATGGCTATTGAGTGATGCAAAGGTTTCAGACGTTGTTGCAGAGGGTCCACAAACTGAGGGCAAGGGTTTCCGCACCAGTCGTCATCTTGAATTTGGTAAAGAACATATTGGGAGGCTGACAAGTAGCATTTTAGACAAGTCCAATATTTTGGGTCATTTGTTACTCTCAAACAAATCTTCAATTGCAGAACTCTCTCAGTTGAAAATTGAACTCTTCAACTGTCAGTTGTTTTAAGGTACAACTTGTGGTTGGATTAAAGAGGCTCTTTTAATACAGTGCCAGAATCATGAGCCTAAATCTTCAGGTAGTTCTGTAACTCCAACCAGACTTTCTTGCTGCGCTTAAACCAAGTTAAACCAAGAATCTACTGAATGCTAATACTTTCCAAGAGAGGAAGTACATCTTTAAAATATATATTCAAATGGAAGATCAAAACTGTAATCCAGTGAGCCCTTTTGGTGAATATACAAGGCTTTGAATAACGTAGCTTACGGAACTCTGGGACCTTTCCCTACTGAAAAAAACAGGCTGGTTTTAAAGGGGTTTTGTCCATTTCCAGGCTGGTTTCCAGCCATTTCCAGCCTGGTCTTAGCTGGTCAGGCTGGAAGATGACCAGCTAAAACCAGCTTGACCAGCCTAGCCAGGCTGGGAGCCCAGCCAAAACCAGCTATGTCCAGCTTAAACCAGGCTGGTCAAGCTGGTTTAGCTGGTCATTTTCCAGCCTGACCATCTAAGACCAGGCTGGAAATGGCTGGAAAATGTTATTTCAGTTGGCTTGTGTTGAAAGTTAGCTGGTGGTGGGATAAATCGGTTTACCATTTCCCCTTAAAAATGCACATCAGGAATTGGTACTAATTTGAAATTTGAGATGTTTTTAAAAGTTAAAGTTACATTGTTGTGGATTATATTACATAGGCATACATAGTTAGCGAAGTGCTAGCACCCTGATCTCAATCTTGTGGACCCTCAGGCTAGTGTAAACAGTGAATAGTGCAGCCTGATGAAAGTACAGGGAACGCTCACTCCCTCCAGCCCCCAAAAACAACCTTATGTACATCTATGAATGTATCGGCTAATAAAGAAAACTAAATTGATGTAAATGGTTCAAATTGAGCTGTGTTTGGTGAGCTCAGCAATAGAGGGAGAGGGCAGAACCCAACCGACTCTAGGGAAATATAGTCTCCCTCGAATCGGGTGCTTGTGGTAAGAAAGTCTTTAAAAGTTATTGTTTGAAGATGTCAGGTACGTATAATGTACAGGAAAATGCTTTTGTGTTTTTTATTTTTTGCTTTTTGTTTTGGTTTTTAATGGTCTTACTTTATGTTTGAAGCTTGGTGGCTTTCCATGATTCTTCTGAGTTGACATTTCGGGTCCTAACATTTTCTTTCCAGCCATTATTTTGCAGACGGTTTTGCTCATTTTCCTGTAATCTGTTTTGAATGATTTTGTTTTGCTTTTTTCCAACGATGGTGCTTATCCATTTGAATTTCAGTCACAAACATGTTTTATCCCCGTCTGTCCATTTCCCCCTCATTCATTTGTGTTACTTATAGCTTCAGGGATCAGTGCGACAGAGTAACTTTTAATGCTCGATTTTACAATAGAGATAAATGTTACGAGCCTTTAAATGGGATAATACATCCATATGCGCAAGCATTTAGAAAGCAGAGACTCTGCATTTCAAATGAGACTTTTATATTGATTTAGACCTTGTAATTTCTGATATGTGCAGGAGAAGAACCCAAAAAAACGCCTCGAAATACTGCAATGAATGGCCTTCATTCAAATGCAAATAATGTGATCTATTTTCCCCACATGGTGGAAATATATCCTGAGAGCCAGGGTATTTACTGTGAAAGATGGGCTAAATCTTCAGCTTGCGCACAGGCGGCTATCGCTGGATTTGCTGCAAAAATGATTTTCTTGCTTTGTATTTTTGCCTTGTTTTGTATCAAAACATCTTCAATCAAGATACATTTACTTGAGAGGGACAATGTATCCAAATATACTGAGTTTATAGTAAAACCAATGGGGTTTGGAAAAAATACTTGAAACAAAGCTGAGGAAAGGTTACTTTTCTCACCCCATTGGGAGATATTTCCTGTTTTATAGTCATTGATTTTTATTTTTAAAGACATTTATGTTATTTTGCTCTTCTACTAATCGATCTTCTAATTGATTTAACATGTAGGTAGTAGTACAGGACAAGATACGCATATACAGAGAAAGAAAATCCATTTATGAAGTGTAAACCGCTCTGATTTTGCACCCAGCATCTGTGGCGCTACGTCCAGATCTATGTCGAGCCAAAGTTAAGCCTTCATACTTCATATTTATGCATGCGTGAGAAGCA
Source organism: Danio aesculapii (assembly GCF_903798145.1). NCBI lineage: Eukaryota > Metazoa > Chordata > Actinopteri > Cypriniformes > Danionidae > Danio > Danio aesculapii. The sequence goes on along the minus strand of NC_079456.1, from coordinate 4,150,720 downwards.
CTCTGACCCCTTCAAAACCAAGCTCTTGAGTTTGCATTTACCCTTTGCGTTTCGTTCTTTTGTTCTTATGTTCCAGTATGTCTCTGCTTGTTTGTTTTTTGTTTGTTTGTTTTTTTTGTTCAGTTGGTTTTTTCCCTTTTATCATTTTCTTTTTCTCTTTCCCATCTTTTCGTTTTTTGTTTTCCACCCCTTCCTCTCCCCCCCTCTCCCCAAACCTGAGCAGAGCCCTCCGCCCCCCCTCAAGACATTAAGTGCTCCAGCTCCAGCTCCACCATCCTGATGGTAAGTTGGCGCCCTCCGCCGGCAGAAAGCCAGAATGGGGAGCTGGCCGGGTACATTGTGCGCTACGCGGTGGTAGGCGCCGGAGCAGAGGTCAGCACGGAGCACGTGGAGGTGCCCACGTCCGGCCAGATCCTGCTGCAACGGCTGGAGAAATGGACTATGTACCGGGTCACCGTGGCGGCCTCCACCAGTGTGGGTTCGGGCCCCGAGAGCGAGCCTCTGCTCTGCCGGACAGATGAGGACGGTACTGAAACCTTAACCTCGTTTCAGAATTAGTGCTCATGCATGTTTTTAAATAGGGCTGAACAATTTTTGGAAAGTGATGCAAAATTTCATTGTTTTAAAAACCTATATTGCTTAGGTGATTATGAATATAGTTTTTTATTAGTAAAAGTGTTCTCTCTTTACCCAATTAGTCACCTATAAAATGCACCAAACAGGTTGAAAATGAAAGCATTTATATGCTGATGTTTAAGTGTATTATTACATGGCTGTCTGGAATCATTGATTCTGATTGGTCAGTCACAATAATGCAAGGTGTGTTATTCCAAGATAACAACTGCTAAATAAACACAGGCTCATCCGGGTACTCGGAATCATCTTGTCATCGTTCATTCGCACTATTCAAAGTGAAAGTAAAAGGATGTTTTACACCTACATGAATTTTTCATTCTTTGAACATGTACAGTCGATGCCACTTAGGTGAATTATGCACATTGGCGCTGCTTATGGTTATTAGCGCCGCTCGGTGGAAATTCGTTCTTACTCACACAAATACATTGACTTTATATGTAGTCTACTCGCACAAATACTTAAAGGGTTAGTTCACCCAAAAATGAAACCACTAAAAATAGAAACTACTCACCTGTGAGACCTTAGTTTGTCAACAGAACGCAAATTAAGACGTTTCGCATGAAACCCGGGAGCTCCTTCATCCTTCATAAACAGCACGGTTCCTATCTCATTTAAAGTCCAGAAAAATACCGTAAAACATTCTCAAAACATACCATATGCCTTCAATCAGAATAGTTCCAAGCTACGTTTATGTGGACAAAAATAACAACTTAATTCAACAGATTCTTCCCTATGTCAGCATATTAGGTATATTTATGCAAGAACAAAACGAGTCAAGACCCTTACTGTCTAATGCTGTGTTCACACCAGACGCGGCATGTGCGAATAAATTGCGCCATTCATGCGTAAATAGACGCGTCAACATTTGGAGTTTACTTCCTTCATTCATGCGTAAAATGCACTTTACAATAAATGCGGATTTACATCATGGGCAGGGGCTTCTGCCCACCCAGTGGCTCTAGTTTTATTGCTAAATGGTTAACATGGTTTTTATTGAGAGAATCCCTGTGTTTATGTGCTTTAGGAGAGCTGAAAAATAGTGTAGATTCGTTCGGCGCCTCTGTCTTGACTCCACTAGATTTTTTCAGAGGTGCACCAGCTTTGTGAGTTCGTCAACTCCTCCAGAAACTGTACCTGGATGTTGGAGGCTTTCAGCGGTGCTTCCGACTGAGCCGAGCCCAGTGTGATGACTGTTCTCCTGTGTTGGCAGGAGGATTTCCCCTCGGGACATCAAAAACAGGCGTCATAATCACGCCCATACTAGAGCATGCTTCTGACTGGTTAACCTGGCATGAATGTCCCCTAAAGTTCAGATTTCCCAACTCGAGCGAATTGTGCGATTAAGTGTGTCAAACGTTCAATTTGCACGAATCACGCCGCAGGATATCTATTCGCATCTTTGCATTGACTTAACGTGTAAATCACTCGCGCTTGATGCTTTATCTGCTTCTGGTGTGAACGTACCGTAAAGAGGATGAGGGGCTCTCAAATTAATCAATAAATTCTTGTGTTTTGAAGACAAAAGAAGCTTTTATGGCATCGAAACAACCTGAGGATTATTAATATCATATTTTCTGAACTGTCAAGCCAGCATACGTGAAAGAAATGTGCATTAAGATGCAATTTCAATAGCCTCATATTAATAGATGCTCCTTAGGTAAGCATTACAGGACAACAAAATATGACTATAGTATATACATGGAGCTTCCCAGTGATGTCAGAAAATTCAGAAATCCATATCCTAATTCTTCCTCTACAGACCACATCATAATACTACATTGCTATATTATAGAAATTAATCCATCAGCCTGATTCCAGAATGAAGCCAATTGACTCTTTGAACAAAAAGGCAGGGCTGATCATATTTCTAGAACCTTCAAAGGTCGCTGTCTAAGCTTAGCAAGTAAATAAATCCAATACGGTGGACAAGCCGGGAGAAATGTTGATTGTACATCACTGCAGACAGCTCTCTTTTTTTGGGGGGGCAGATCTATTGACTAGCATTACATGATGGAGGAAACATTGACTTAGCATCATTTTCATCTCTTTGTAAAGCGCTCGGACAGCTTATGAGCGCTGAGATAAATCCAGCCAGAGTAAGAAATGTTGTCTGACGGTCCCCCCCCTGGTGACAGCAGTCTTTCTCCGTGATTGACAGCACTAGTTCGGGATACAAGCTAGTAATCAATACGGAGCACAGCCTTTCGCTGGCGCTGAGGGCCACCCGGCGATGGATGGTTTTGACAGGCTGGTCAACCGCTGTAGGCTGGTCAGAGGGAGGGAACGTTTTCGCAAGACCTCCGATGGGAAATCTCATTCCACCAACCCACATGGAGTTATCCGAGCAGCGATACATTACGACAGTCACATCCTGAGAGACTTGTACCATTAAACCGTCTCATACGGAAGAGTCGGGCCCCGATACACAGTACATCCCCTTATGGTGCCTTTTATTGACCGTCCAGGAAATCGGTCTCCTCCTTACAGCACTGCCGAATGACCGGAGGTATTAAACATCAAGGCCTCGTATAAAAGGATTTTCATTAGCTCGCAGGTCTGCAGACGGAGAATTGATCTCAGATAAGAATGATAGTGAAATGGAAGGGGATGAAATGGTTGCTCGGCTATATGGGGGTGTGATATTACATTTGATTAAATGTCCCCGAAGATGGGCGCTTAATCAGTAACCTGGTTTCACATAATTGAATGTACATACTAGCCGAGGCACTAGGGCTTAGTTTCTTTTCAGACATTTTAAGCTGGGTGTATTGTACCGTCTTGAGGTGCTCCATTAGGATAGGTACATTGTGCCATTACAGTTTGGCTAATAAGTCTGAATCAGACATAATTAAATGTGTGTGGTGTTGCATGGACTTAAAACTGAGCTCTTGAAGGGAAATGCATACATTTTTAGGGGATGATATCTAGCTTTGGATAAATTGTTCCCTTCAAATCAAATAATCTCGTTAGGCCAAAATATTTTCATAATTCACTCGCTATAGTTGGTCAAAATAAATCAAAAAATGTCTACTCAAGATGATTTGCAATTAAAGCCTAATTTTAATTCACTATTTAATGTCCCTAACATGATGAAAGCAGTTATCACTACCGCTATAACTGAAACTACAGTTACTGATATGAATAAAACACGGCTTCATGAAATTGATTAGTTTTGCACAGAACAAAACGCATGTAAAAATCTCAGGATCTGTTATTGCTAGCTTTGTACAAATTGGTAGATTGGTAGAAAAACAGGATCACTTTAAAACCAAGTAGCTCATAGTCGAATGAAAAGTAATTTACAACAACACCATAGCATCATTGTTGACATTTAGCACAGATAAAGACCAATATACTGTATGTAAAAATGTCAAATAAATACATTTTAGAACTATTATTGCTAGCTTTGTACAAATTGGTGAATTGGCTGAAAAATATTTTATTTTCAAAACTAAATGATTCCGAGTCCCATTGGGTAGAATAGCAGACAGCAAGCATCACGTTGTGTTCAAATGTTGTTTTGGTCATTCTAAGACAAGCCTCAGACAAAGTCCGTCATCACAGTGGTTCAGTGTTATTATTTTTATATTATTATTACCTCCAGAACTGTCTTGAGAGCATCTAACACCAAAAGCACATTCATTACGTTTCATGTTCTGATACGCAACTCAATTACTATAGAAGATAAAATGGCATTTCCTACCACACAAAACTACATGTTTTTTGTTTATATTTGGTGCCAGTTTATCGGGAAGTGATGATTATTTTTTTCTCTTTGACTTTGATGGAGACAAATGTTTTATGCAATATTTCAGTTTTGCACATGAGTCCTATTCACATTTATGGATGGAAACAGCTTTTGGGGATTTCTGCACAGACTAAGGCCACTGGTACTGTATGTAAAAATGTAAAAAATCTCAGGAACTGTTATTGCTAGCTTTGTACAAATTGGTAGATTGGAAGAAAAAGGTGGTTCCGTCAAATTCAAGTGGTTCAGAGTCTTCTCTGGGTTTGAATATTTATCAAACTAGCTTCTGAAGTTGGTAAAAAGTAGTGCATATGATGAACTTGGCCACCAGTATTGAATGTAAAAATGTAAAAATCTCAGGAACTGTTACTACTAGCTTTCTACAAATTGGTAGATTGGAAGAAAAAGGTGGTTCCGTCAAATTCAAGTGGTTCAGAGTCTTCTCTGGGTTTGAATATTTATCAAACTAGCTTCTGAAGTTGGTAAAAAGTAGTGCATATGATGAACTTGGCCACCAGTATTGAATGTAAAAATGTAAAAATCTCAGGAACTGTTACTACTAGCTTTCTACAAATTGGTAGATTGGAAGAAAAAGGTGGTTCCGTCAAATTCAAGTGGTTCAGAGTCTTCTCTGGGTTTGAATATTTATCAAACTGGCTTTTGAAGTTGGTAAAAATTAGCACATATGATGAACTTGGCCACCAGTTTTGTATGTACAAATGTAAAAATCTCAGGAATTGTTACTACTAGCTTTGTACAAATTGGTAGATTGGAAGAAAAATATGCCTCCATCAAATTCCAGGCTTTCAGAGCCTTCTCTGGGTTGAAATGTTTAGCTAACTGGCTTCTGAAGTTGGTAAAAAGTAATGAATATGATGAACTCGGCCACCAGTATTGTATGTAAAAATGTAAACATCTCATGAATCGTTACTACTAGCTTTGTACATATTAGTAGATTGGAAGAAAAATATGCTTCCTTCAGATTCAAGTGGTTCAAAGCCTTCTCTGGGTTTGAATATTTATCAAACTGGTTTCTGAATATGGTAAAAAGTAGTGCATATGATGAACTCAGCCACCAGTATTGTATGTAAAAATCTCAGGAATCATTACTACTAGCTTTGTACAAATTGGTAGATTGGAAGAAAAATGTGCTTCCTTGAAACTCAAGGTTTTCTGAGTCTTCTCTGGGTTGAAATGTTTATCGAACTGGCTTCTGAATATGTTAAAAAAATAATAAATATGATGAACTTGGTATCTGATGTTGAGCAATGCTTGGTCTCTGCAGTCCCCGGGGCCCCGCCGCGCCGTGTGGAGGTCGAGGTGCTCAACTCCACTGCCATCAAGGTGATGTGGCGCTCCTTACTGCCAGGAAAACAGCATGGGCAGATCCGGGGGTACCAAGTGCACTACGTCCGAGTCGAAAACGGTGAATCCCGCGGCCTGCCACTCATCAAGGACGTCATGCTAGCTGATGCACAGGTATGTTTTGATTCATATTTGTCTTGCTCCATCCCTGAAACCACTTTCTTTATCAATGGTATACATGCACACAGGCTTTTAATTTTCAAGCGCTTCCGGTGAAATGTTTAAGATCAGCCACGTTTAAAATCGCCATGTTAAAGATCAGATTTCTTTAGATATCAGTGATCTTCACTGTCTGATATGATATAAAGTGGATATCAGACCAGACAAGAAGCACTGGATTAAGTTTAATGTTTTCGCGCCTTGTCTCTTTAGAATATGGACATTTACTTTACCCCAATATTTTCAAAGGAGTTTCTGCGCTAGCCTGCTGCTACTGACGATTCTTGCGTCTCTTATCATGTTTTACGCTTGAACAACTAAACGAATGCTTAAGTCTTTTTAACTGATTATATTTTAATTACAATACAACATCGTTAAAAGGAACCATATGAAATTGAAAACCGGATATTTATTGTTGGCTAAAAAACACTAGCTGCGCATGTACCCCATTTAGTGCATAAACGATTGGTTAACTAGTAGTCCAATATTTTTAAACTTTCGTTTCAGCAAAAGTGGCCCTAAAATGTGTGAAAATCCTTTTATAAATCGTTTAATCTGTGAAGTTCTTTTCTAGCCTCTAGAAAGCTTTCCACAAGCAGTCCAAAACATCTTATCAGCCATTAGAATTGCACGGTTTAGTCAAACCTCTAATAAGTTTAACCTCTAAGGCTGTAGTGTCATAGATAAAGTCAACAAAAGCTGATTATGTCTGCCGTATTGAGTGCCCGAGAGCTGCACAAAAAAAACACCAGGCACTTGAGCGCTGCGGTCACAATTCAGGCTTAATTTAAAAGCACAAACAGCAAAGAAAGAAAAGAAGAAAGAAGAAAGTGAGTTAATGCCTCTGGCTGAAACCTCAAATTATAATACAAGCTTCTGTCATGAAAACAGCAGTGAAATTACGGATGCCTTATTCTCCTCACAGCCACAAATGTTACAGCTTTGAACAAACCGTGACTGAAGCGTTTGAGCTTGCGCCGCTTCTGTTGATGAACGAGTCGCTTACAGTGTTCAGTTGATTTTATACTGATATCTGGCACAAGATGTAATATTTTAGGTCTGACCTGAAAAAAAAAAGCTTATGTTCAATTGTTTCTCTTTAACTGTAAAAATATACTCATAGCATGGTCTTAAGAGACTTTTACCAAGTCCTTTTCAGTTTTGCTCAATTGTAAATATTCAGATTTGATTCATAAAAATGAAAGTAAATAAAACAATTTTCATTTGAATATTGAGATATTTGTATATTTGAATATTTAAAAAATATGTTCTAAATAGAATATTTCAATATAGAACCGTTTCTTTTAGAATAATTGATTTATTTGCATATTTTTGTAACTTTGTAAATAATAAGTTCTCTGTGTAAATTCAGTATAATGAGGTAAAATAAAAAAATGCATGAAGTTTTGTTAAATAAGCATGTCTTTTTTTTAATTTAACTTATTAAATGTGTATAAAAAATCTATCAAAACAACGTGTTTTGAGTATAAATATCCTCTAAGCATATATTTTTTAGATGAACTGCTGGATCGATCTTCTGTGAAACTCAGAAACAGGCATTTTTTTCATCCTCTGACTAAATGAATTGGTGAATGTCATGCTCCGATCGCGCTGGGTGCTCAATTTCCTGCCTCGTCTTCAATCTCCAGCGTTTTTTTTTTTTTCTCCTTCTTTTTTTCGGCCTAATCCACACTGACCTACTTTAGAGGAGTGTTTGCTGGGCTTGTCTTACTCTCCACTGTCTGTCTGTCTGTGTTTCTCCTCTGCTCTCTGTCTGTCCTCCGGGTGGGGGATGTTAGTGGGAAATGGACGACACAGCTGAATACGTGAGTACGGCTGAGGTCATGTGATCCACACCTGTGATGTTACATCTGCCCCGCCCACCAGACATACACACATTAGCCCTGCCCACCAGACGCATACTTGAACTCCACCCACCTGATGCACAAATCCGCCATGCCCACCTCATGCATCATTAGCCACACCTATCTTACGCATATATCAGCCACGCCCAATATATGCATATATTTGTCCCTCCCACCTTATGCATACATCAGCCCCACCCATTTAATGCATGCATCAGCTCCACCCACCTGGTCCATACATCAGCCCCACCCATTTTACGCATGAATTGGTCCCTCCCACCTGATGCATACATTCGCTCTGCCTATCTTATGCACACATCAGCCCCACCCATCTGATGCATACATCAGCCCTGCCCATTTTACACATACATTGGTCCCTCCCACCTGATGCATACATAAGGTCCCACCCATTTGATGCGTACATCAGCTCCACCCATTTTAGATATACTTTGGTCCCACCCACCTTGTGCATACATCAGCTCCTTACCGGTTTGATGCGTACATCAGCTCCACCCTTTTAACACATACATTGGTCTCTCCCACCTGATGCGTACATCAACTCCACCCTTTTTACACATACATTGGTCCCTCCCACCTGATGCATACATACATCAGCTCCACCCATTTTATGCATACATTGGTCCCTCCCACCTTATGCATACATCAGCCCCACCCATTTGATGCATACCTCAGCTCCACCCATTTTAGTTATACTTTCGTCCCACCTACCTGATGCATACATCAGCTCCCCATCCATCTGATGCATACATCAGCCCCGCCCACTTTACACATACATTATTTCCACCCACCTGGTGCGCACATTAGCCCCGCCCATTTTGCACATACA
>NC_079456.1:4127100-4137100 GCF_903798145.1 Danio aesculapii | reverse complement strand
AACTTGCCTGACTGGAAGTTTCGAATGTACCTAATGAGACCTTAATTAGCTTTTTCAGGTGTGTTGGATTAGGGTTGGGTTGACAGGGTGTGTCAGTAGGTAGCACTGTCACCACACAGCAAGAAGGTCACTGGTACCAGCCCCGGCTGGGTCAGTTGGCATTTCTGTGCGGAGTTTGGCGTGTGTTTTCCTCCAGGTTCTCCGGTTTCCCCCATAGTCCAAAGGTATGGGCTATAGGTGAATTGAATAAGCTGAATTGGTCGTAGTGCATGTGTGTGAATGCAAGAGTGTATGGGTGTTTCATAGTGCCGGGTTATGGCTGGAAGGGCATCCGCTACGTAAAACAAATGCTGGATAAGTTGGCGGTTCATTCTGATGTGGCGACCCCTGATTAATACAGGCACTAAGCCGAGAAGACAATGAATGAATGAATGAGATTAGGGTTGGAGCTAAACTCTGCAGGACACAATTTGCCCGCAAGTTGGTGGCCCCTGATCTAGAGTAAATTTGAGTCAAATCAGGCAGCTGAACCACAGATTAGCATGGTTTAGTGTGTTAATAATAAGCTTACCAGCAAGCTAAGTAGCATCTTGAAGTTTTTCCTCGAATCAGAGTGTTCTCTAGTTCTTGCTGAACATACAGATGCATTCTAAAGATATATGTGGTGGCATAAATAGTGTTTAGACATTCGGAAATAATATGCATATGCTAAGGTTGCTTAATTATACAAGGAAATTAATTATTAAGCCATGCAGCGCTAATTCCACGGTTCTCAAACTCTGTAGACTAATGAGTTTTGGCTAATGCATTGCTTCTCACTGATTTTTCAACATCTGACACAATGAGCATTTTGGCATGTTAAGTTTAAAACGAAGAGCTGTAAATAGATCTTGCCTAATTATGTAGTGCTATTGCTATTCAGTAGGAACTATTCGCTAGACTATCCTAATAATTTGGTTTGTACATCCCTAGTGTACTCACTTAAAACAGTTGGGTTAATAATAACCCAACAGGTAACCCAATGATGGGTCGTTTTGGCACCAACCCAAGAACATGGATTGCAAAAATAACTTATTTGTTGGGTTATCTTGTCAAAAAGTGGATATATAATAATAAAATATTATTGCCATAATAGGGTATATGCCAAAGTATGCTAAAGGATTTTTAATTTGCCAGTAACCTGGGTTAAAAGCTTCTGGTGAACTGTTTGCAATTGCAAAATCAGCACGTTTAAGGTCTGTTTTCTTTAAAAATCAGCGATCTCCACTGGCTGAGTGATATCTGATATAAAGTGGGTCTCAGATTGTACAAGAAGCACTGCATTGAATAACATTTTCCCCCGCCATGTCTTTATAATATGAGCATTTATTTTACCCCAGTATATTCAATGGAGCTTCTGCGCTAGCCTGCCGATCCTGACGGGCGCGTGCGAGTAAACGGCTTTTTCTCTCGTTTTACGCTTGAGCAACTTAAATGAATCCCAAAGTCTGTTTAACTGATTGTATTTTAATTACTTTACAACATAAATGCTGTAAAAGAACCTTATAAAATGGAAAAAAGTCGCAATAACAGGTCACTGGAAGTTTATCAGTATGGGAAGAAGCACTAGCTCGGCATATACCCTATTGGGTTGATCTCTCCGCTAGCTCCTGAAGGCAAGATTGACAGCCAAATATCTCAAATATGTGTATCATTTCCCCGCAAAAATAAAAAAACTAGAAATGAACACAGAGGTAGAGAAAGCATTTTTATCGGTACACTCTAAAAACATGGAGTTATTTATTTAGCCCAATGATTGAGTTAAAAATATTTGGTGCTTTGTTGGGTTGTTTTTAACCTTTATAGGGTTATATATTTAATAACTCAACCAGTTGGGTTAAAAATGTTGAATTTCAACAGTCAACTGATTCAACTGACACAGAACAGCTGTATTTATATGCGTGCATAATGTTGTTTGTGCTTTATAACATTTATTTAAGCTCTAACTCAATAATGTTGTTTTTTTTTAGACATATTACCTCTCCTTGTCGTGTTTTTTCAATTCATTTCACCAGCACTTTTAATTATTGATGATACAAATGCGCGCTTCATGGCCGATCTATATTAAATGGACAAAAACGCTGTGTCTGGAACTTAGTGTAGTGGAGATAAATGATTTTCAATATTTTTGAAAACTGCATGTTATTTATTTACGCAGCCATAATTATAAAATTAATAGTAGTACTAGTAATAGTAGCATTAGTAATACCAGAATGGAAAACATTTAATCAAAATAACCCAATGCATTGGGTTAAATTTTGTAACCCAATGCATTGGGTTAAAATAACCAATAGTTGGGAAGGTGCTATAATAACCTATAGCAGGGGTGGGCAAACTCGGTCCTGGAGGGCCGGTGTCCTGCACAGTTTAGCTCCAACTCTAATCAAACACACCTGCTTATAGATTTCTAGTGATCTTGAAGACACTAATTAGCATGTTCAGGTGTGTTTGAGTAGTGTTGGAGCTAAACTGTGCAGGACACCGGCCCTCCAGGACCGAGTTTGCCCACCCCTGACCTATAGTTAGGTTATATGTAGGGGTATTTTCAACCCAACTATTTTAACTGTGTATATAGATTGCACGTTTGTATTATCAAATTAAAAGTGCTGGTGAAAGGGATATAAAAAACACAACAGACAGGTAATTATATTACTATTGATTAAATATTGAGTTAGAGCTTAAATAAATGTTATAAAGCAAAAACAACATTATGCACGCATATTAATACAGCTGTTCTGTGTCAGTTGAATCAGTTGACTGTTGAAATTCAACATTTCTAACCCAACTGGTTAAATAATTAAATAAACAACCCAATAAAGATTAAAAATAACCCAACAAAATACCAAATATTTAACCCAACTGGTTGAGTTATTAATAAATAACCCAATAAAGGTTTAAAAATAACCCAACAAAGCACCAAATTTAACCCAACTGGTTGAGTTATTAATAAATAACCCAATAAAGGTTTAAAATAAGCCAATAAAGCACCAAATATTTTTAACTCAACCATTGGGTTAATAACTAACCCAACATTTTTAGAGTGTAGGTATGTTGCGGTATTTACTTTAAGCATACCATGATATTACCAATAAAATGAATAACATGCTAGTGAATTTTGAGCACTAGCAGAATGCTAATTCCATAGTATTACTCAATTTCTGTACACATGCCTGGCTTGCATTATGAGCATTTTGTTTGAAGATGTTGGGTTAGAGTTTGGATTAGTCAAAAAATGAATTATGAACACTATGAATACTGTGTACAAGACTTCCACCAGAGAGCCCACAATTGTTGTTTGAGGGGTCTTCCCTCATTAAGTTTGTCACATTTGCTGAAGATTTTCTGGTGAATCTCCTTAATTTTAATACCATGATTTTTTTTCTTAATTAGTTTAGTGTGTATCTAATGGCAGTACCTTGAGTACGTAGGCTTTATTCTAAGCCTCAGTGTTAGCCTGGCCTGGTTTTTCAGTACACTTAGCGCTGGAGCTCCAGACATTGACGAGACAGGTGTGCCGATCGCAGGTGTCAAACGTGACAGTGCCGCTACATATGCATGTCATTCTCAAGGCCCGTCTCTCTTCCTCTCCATCTCGCAGTGATGTGGCACAGTCGCTTGCTCAAAGGAAGGATGTCCCCGCTCTTCCCGCCTCCGAAAGTGTGGCGAAACGCTTACAGCAGACAAAAGAAATAAATAAATAAACAAGGACCGACTCAGCCCTACTTAAAGAAGCAGCATCTCGCTCTTTCATGTGCCAGAACAGAGGAAAAGCTTGACCAATGGGGCTCAGAGGAGCCACTCCAGGGCACTTTCATGCCTCATTTCTGCTACATAATGCTGTCAGACAACTTAAGCCCCTGCCTTATTGTATTGATAAGGCCCGACCCACCCCTTTCAAACCCGGAACCTTCCGCAAGCCGCCTGTCATCCGAGAGAGCCGCCCGTCCCCGAGCTGCCATTCTGCATGTCGGAGATACACTTCAGAGGAATGGCACTGCACCGTCAAGCCCGTCAGTCAGGCTCTACAGTTACGCCAAGCCGTCCTTCAAAGAAATAATGTGTGCTGGAGTGCGCTTTAGTATTTAAAGGGTTCAAATCTGGACTGCTATCATCAGCTCAAGCTAAAATCTTTAAAAAATAAAAAAGTCACTGCCTGAAATAAAAAATAAACGTTAATGTTTGTCATAAGTACAGTCAATCAGTATAAACTTCGCTCGGTTAGTCTCTAGCTAATTTAGGCATTCCTATAGTCAAAATATTCTCAGTCCATGCTGTGCAAGTCAATTGTACTCACCCAACTAGCTAAATGGTCAACATATGTGAAGGCTCTCAAATGAAACAAAAACAGCAAAAGGAATTCCGTCAATTCGAACAGTAATCGTATTGTGTTTGAGTCAGCCATTCTGATGAACATTATTAATGTTGCGTTCAAAGAAACGTTATCGGTTTACCGCGCCTTGATCTCAAAGCAGATGTCCTTGTATCGATCGAATTGATGCTGCCTGTTGTCCTAAAGGAACGACATGGGAGTGATTGATTCTGTTCTCGTTTCAGAGCCGACGGACTGATTGATGCATGCGCTGTCAAACCCTTCACCGTCCCGCTGCTAATGCACCTTATCATTGGCAGTTCCTTGTGCATTAAATGCAAACGTCTTTACGTTTAGATGTCCGTAGGGCAGATTCTGATCAAGTACGAGCTTTCCTTTTTTTTAATTTCCTCCTGTCTCCCTTCATCCTTGTGGGAGATGAGCAGATTGCATGCTAATGCAGGGGCTGGAGGTGTTCTTCACGAGTGTCCGCTTGGACAGCCGCCACGGCTGGGGGAACAGAGAGTCTGGATGACTCACAATCCTCCCGGCACTGTGGTTATTCTCTTCAATTAATTGGTCCACTTAGGGCAACTTGCTCCAGTCCTGATTGTGGAGAGTGAAGCTTCACGTCGGTCTCTGGAGCTTCTTGTCTAATACCATCTAAGGCCTGGATACTGTGATATGGAGCTGAACTTTCGGTAGACTGCAATTTCGGATTATGGGATTACAAATTGACATTATGAGTTTTATTATTAAACACCTTTTTGCTGTTGCTGCCTCCTTATAGGAGCAATATATCATAAAATGCTTCGAATTTTGCCTGCGTGCCTTTTACCACAGTAAAATCGCTGTAAAACACGCTCTCTTGTGGAGAGTTGCTTTCAGTTTTATACAATGCACAAGAAATTAATCAAAGACTGTTAATTACATTGACCTTTTTGTCATCCGTTGCTGAGGACTTTTAGTCAGATGATAATATTCAGGCACATTTTTGCCCTTGTCTTTTGTATATTTGATATCAGTTCTGCCCAGAATGCAGCGCTGCAGTTTTCTCAAAGCTAAGTCATGTCAGCTGGCAGTCGTGCTTTATATGCCTAATATAACTCACTGTAAGTCCTGTCGGCAGGTTAATTGCATGTTAGCTGAAGGTTATTTTATTTTGTTCTATAGCAGCTCTGATGCTTCTCCTCCACTGGAGATGAGAAGGACAGAGAGAGAAAGGATGGGGAGGGCGTGAGTGTGAAACGCAATCCTATCTTAATCAGTGGCTGTGGGTCAACAGTGGCTGTTAATGCAAGGCCTAATGGGAAACGTGCCTGTGGTCCTGTGGAAAGGATTGCGTGTCATCCAGTGGAGTGCACTGGAGTGCTGTTGGTGAGGGGAAGCAGTCCACAATCACGGTGGCTCTGACCCTCGTTGTCCTCTCGCTGCGGCAGATTGCGCCATCACCTTCATCAGCTCTCCTTTTTTTCCCCGGGAGTCATTTGTCCTCCTATCTGCTCTCACGCCCACCTTTTCTATCATATGGCTGTTAACCCACCATCTCACATCTAGTGGTCTGTTCAACAACCAGCTAGTCACTACTGTTTACTTGAAGATAAAATAGCATTCTCAAAGTAGACTTTGTAGATATGGGCTTCTGTGATATACAATCACCTTTATGGCAGTTTGTACAATACATGCATGCTTATGTAATGGGATAAATGGGATTGTAAAAAATCCCTTTAACGCAATTCCAGGTGACTTCTCTTCTGTAGGGTGAAACAGGATAAACAGACACCTGGCTTCACAACAATGGATTTAAGTGCGATGCGGCTCATTTGAATTTAATGTAATGTCTCTCTTTTTATTTCTCTCAACAGTCCCAGGGCCTCCCTTTCTCTCCGTCAACCAGAACTCAGAGACTACTGCAATAATACGCTGGCAACCCCCAGATTATGTTGCTCCTGGAATCGAGGTGCAGGGCTATCGGCTACAGTTTGGCCGAAGAGATGTGAACCCCCTGGCTACGTTGGAATTTAGCCCTCAGGAGCTGGAATATTCCATTAGCAATATCCACCGAGGAGCTACGTACATCTTCAAAGTCTCCGCCAAGTCCAAATCAGGATTTGGTGAAGAGGCAACTCAAGAACTGAGAGTCCCAGAAGAGGTTCCTCGAGGGTATCCTCAAATAACCGAAGGGTCCAACATCACCTGCTGCTCAGTCCAGTTCTCCTGGCTCCCTCCGGTGCTGGCGGAGCGCAATGGCGCTATAACAGAATACACACTTTCTTATCAGGAGGCCGGAACAATCAGTGGACCTAAGGAATTGCGCCTGCCAGCCGATGAGAACAATTACATCCTCAACAGCCTGAGGCCCAACGCAGTATACGATGTGAAAATTCGAGCGCACACCAGCGTAGGTCCAGGGCCCTACAGCCCACCGATCCAGTATCGAACAGTGGCCTATGAAGCAGGTAAAGGTTGCTCATTTCCCCGCCTCAAGGGACAAACCTCTACAATGCAAGCACCTACACCTGATTATATAGCGTTCTCTGGGAGCCACATACCTCACTAACACCCTCCCCCACAACAAGGTAAAATAAGTCAGTAAGGTAAAGTCAGTCAGTTTTGAAAGGGGAGGAGCATCAATTTTTGCGAGGTAAGTGCCGATTGGTCAGACACGCCCAGCACATTCACTCATCCAATCACAAAAACTTCCCTATTATTGCAAGGTAGGCGAGAGCAATGACAAGGAGATCCCAGACCTGAAGTGGAACTAGGCACATTTGTTTACTTTGTTTGGGTTTTTCCTTAGTTTTTTGGTTTGACAGTTCCTTTTTTTCTGTACTCACCTTTCCCCCTCTCTCCCACACTGGGATGGGTTTCAGCATGGCGTCCCATGATGCACTGCTAACAAGTGTGGGCATGACAACTGTGTTGGGGTTTGTCCTCGTTCCTGTCGGGCTGTCTGCCACGGCAGTGCCTATCCAAATTCGAGAGCACACAGCAGTGGGTTACTCAAACACAATGTGGGTTCAGCTATTCTGGAAGCATTCAGGGGGGATTATAAAAACTGCTTGCCAAATGTTCTTGTTGGGGCGGCACTGCTGGGCTAGGCCAGACAGAGTACTGTGCGATTCTGTGGTTCTGTGTTCACCAGTCCAGTCTAGCGTGCTGTTTGTCCCAAATGAGCGCCTCCCCCTCCCCTTCACAGCTAATACTACACTCCACTCACTACGAGGGACCAAAGCCCCTCTCCTTTGGGCAGAAAATGGTTGCAAATGCAAACATTCTGTCAGTCTTCTTTCCCTTTGGTCTGTATGTCCTTTTTTCATTACTAAAGTGTCTTTCTCAATTTGTTCTCTCCATTCACTCCTGAACAGATGTTCCTAGGAACTTCACTGTAAAGCTGGTCACCAAGACATCAGTACTGCTTTCCTGGAAGTTTTACGATAGCCGTTTCCCATATAAGTGCACGGTAAGTGAGGCCAGTGAGGAGTCTCACCCATACTCATCTTGATGATACTGTGAAGAATTTATCAATCCACATTTTCCTACAGATCGAGTACCACCGGCAGAAGTCTGACATTGATGCCAGGATGACTAAAACTCTCATCGCAAATTTGCGACCCAACACAACCTATGAGTTCAGAATAAGCTGCCAGGACAGTAGCGACGGTGGACCCAAACACAAGCTTGTTGCCCGAACTGCGCCACCTATTCTGGTCCGAAAACCTGAGTTAGACCTGAAAAGAGAGTCAGACAGTACACTGACAATTGTCCTCCCACCGCTGGAAACAAAAGACTTGATCAAGTGAGAAACACCACACTTTGTTTGCTATAGTGCCCCTTGTGGTCACAATGAAACTGCATTGCATGCTTACACTAAAGGGACCTTCCACTTTATTCCGAAATAGGCTCAGTTTACATCTCCCATAAAGTTGAACAGTTGAGTTTTACCATTTTTGACCATTCAGCAAATCTCTGGAATAATTTTAGCTTAGCTTAGCATAAATCATTGACTTGGATTAGACCATAGGTGTCAAACTCAATTCCCGGAGGGCCACAGCTCTACACATTTTAGCTTTTACTCTAATTAAACACACCTGACCAAACTAATTAAGTCCTTCAGGCTTGTTTGAAACCTACAGGTAAGTGTGTTGAAGCAGAGTTGGAACTGAAATGTGCAGGGGTGCGACCCTCTAGGAACCGAGTTTGACACCGTAGGATTAGACCATTATCTTGTCACTGGAAATTTAAAATGTTGCTATTGTACTTTGCTATTGTATTATAGCTGTAGCGGCGCATTGGTATTGCACAGCACTGTTAGCTAGTTAACTAGCTGGGGACTCTTTTCCAATGCTGCATAAAAGCACTGCGCCTGCTGCAGCCATGGTATAACAGCAAAGTTAATTTTTGTCGTGTATATTGGAAATTGAGAAATTGTGTGTTTTATGCACCATCTTGATCTCTTCCAGGGCAATCTATGTTGTGGTGGTTCCTCTCAAGAAGGGAAAAGGACCAATGCGACACATCAAGAGCCCAGATGAGCTGGACCTGGAAGAGGTGAACATATGCATAGCTTCTTTTCTCAAGTTTGTGTCCTTGTGTCGCAGACACAATGGAGCCTGAGCCACTGAAAGTATTTTCGCACAAGCATTGTGGGAACGTTCCCTAGGGGTTTGTCAGAGAGAGGGGACAATTACACAGCCCTTATCCTTACCAGCTGGCAAACTTCCATGCTTAGCTACTTGACCTTGAGCTGTACGGTGCGAAGGTGCCTGTATTCAGTTTGTGTGTTATTCGATGTTTGTTTTCACAGTAGATATCCCACTATGCTAATAGTTTAGTATAATGAATGTTGATTGAGTCTGTTTCCTAGAACAGTGGTTCCCAAAAATGTTTTATTTGTGGCCCCTAAACCAAAAACATACATTTCCAATTTTAAAATAAACACGCTATTTGTGATGGGTTGATAATTCACTCAGATGCAAGACTGTTAACTGTCTTAATTGAATAAGCTGCCAATGATATGAATAGGTACCCATGTGCGGCAATTCCATCACTTCCCATTTCCCAATTAAGTGGACCTTAATAAGAGGTCCTTGTTTTTTCTGTGACATTTTACATGTACAATTCTGACCAACCTTTTTTACAAATATTAACAATGTCATTTATTTTAACAATACCTGGCGCCCCCCTCCAATACCGTCACGGCCCACTGGGGAGCCACGTCCAACAAACAACATAAGCTAGTTTCAGTTCGTCTCAAGCAGTGTTTTTTTTTTTTTTTTTTTCACAGCTGTTGGGTGAACGAAGGCTTGGCCTACATCACTCCGGAACTACCCGTCAGCTCAAACAGGTGGACGGGAAACGACCCTACATTGCTGCCAGCTTCAAGCCCTCATCCATGCCGCCGTCCATCACTTTGGGCAACCAGATGATGTACGGCAGTTTCGAGAACCGTGCTCTGGACCGCGGGCAGGAATACATGCTGTTCATTCTTGCCGAGCTCAACACCACCGGCGTGGTGGGTGAAATACAAGCCCTTTTCAATCTAAATTATCAATGTTTATCTTGCTAAATCACATTATTATTCTTAATGTGCAAATTAATTCAGTGAAAAAAGTTGGTTTTGATAATCTTTAATTAAATTCTGACCATTTG